>NW_028318527.1:210000-382500 GCF_062004578.1 Staurois parvus
AAACTTCTTCTGAGTTACATTTAAAGGGGAGCAAAAAAAAAAAATAAAACACACAAAAAAAATGGATTGTCATTTATCACAATGAGCGGGTCCCAGGGTTGGACTGCCTTGCAATGGCGGGAAAGGCGAACATTTCTTGTGGTGTCCCTTTGTAGTCCATTATCTGCTGCTGCAAGGGCAGTGTCCTCCAGTTTATACTTTGTGTTACGGGAGTATCCCACAATTTCCCTGAACCCTGTCCTGCATCAAAAAAGGAAACTCCTAGACCAGGATTCCTCAACAAGGGTTCCTCCAGAGGTTGCTGGGGGTTCCTTGAGCAATGAGCAATTTTTGCCTCTCAGATAAGTTCCCACTGACACCATTGATCTTCTTAGCTATGTGTAAGGGGGGAATCCTTCCCAATGACCACACGTGTAAGGAACATTCTTCCCACTGACCACAAGTGTAAGGAACATTCTTCCCAATGACCACAAGTGTGAGGAACATTCTTCCCAATGACCATAAGTGTGAGGAACATTCTTCCCAATGACCACAAGTGTGAGGAGCATTCTTCCCACTGACCAAAAGTGTGAGGAACATTCTTCCCAATGACCACAAGTGTGAGGAGCATTCTTCCCAATGACCACAAGTGTGAGGAACATTCTTCCCAATGACCACAAGTGTGAGGAGCATTCTTCCCAATGACCACAAGTGTGAGGAACGTTCTTCCCAATGACCACAAGTGTGAGGAGCGTTCTTCCCAGTGACCACAAGTGTGAGGAACGTTCTTACCAAAGGCCACAAGTGTGAGGAGCATTCTTCCCAATGAACAAAAGTGTGAGGAGCATTCTTCCCAATGACCACAAGTGTGAGGAGCATTCTTCCCAATGACCACAAGTGTGAGGAGCATTCTTCCCACTGACCACAAGTGTGAGGAGCATTCTTCCCAATGACCACAAGTGTAAGGAACATTCTCCCCAATGGCCATCATACTAATGTATCATGAGTTGTAACAAGAATATGCATGCATCGTACATACTGGGGGGGGGGGGGTGTACAACTGGGGGGGTCAATGGTGGAGAAGGATCTGGGGGTTCTGGTAGATCACATGCTTAATAATGGCATGCAAAAGCGAGCAAAATCCTCTCTTTTATTAAAAGAGGTATAGACTCGAGAGAGGTATCATCCCCCCCCCGGGTACAAATCATTAGTAAGATCTCATCTGGAATATACAGTTCAGTTTTGGGCACCAATTCACAAAAAAGAACATTGGGGAACTGTGGCACCTAGGTCTCAGTATTGATCGGAATCTTCTTATGAGTTACATTTAAAGGGGAGAAAAAAAAAATAAAACACACAGAAAAAAAATGGATTGTCATTTATCACAATGAGCGGGTCCCAGGGTTGGGCTGCCTTGCAATGGCGGGAAAATTATAGAGCGTGCGGTTATTTATTCCTTTATCCTTTTCCCAACAAAAAAAAAAGAAAGAAAGCGTGAAAATCATTTCCCGATGTTCACCAGGAAATACATTCAAAAGATGATTTGTATTGTTACTTATTTGTGATCCAAGCAAAGGGAAGCGATTTCTGAAAACTGTGTTAAACTTCGTGGCAAGGGTGCCTCTTATGGTGGGCACAGATGTCGAGAATTATGATCGATTTTCCAAACAATCAACCAGGCATGAGTAGCAGATGAACAATAATGTATTGACCAGCGATCGTTCGATGTCAAACATGTAGAGAGACGTGAACCACATGATGGACAAATGAACGTCAATCAAAAACACAGATCGGAAGGGGGTGGCCGTGATAAAAATCATTTCTTAACTTTTCAGAAGGGATGACATGTGGGAAGGGTACCTACCCAAATCCCATTGAGAAATACTGTGAGAGCTGTGATTGGTCACAGCTTGTCACATGGTACAAGGCTGTTGTGAATAGCCCTGTACAATGTGATCTCTGTGATTATTCACACCAATCCAAACCGCCTCTGCTCATTGTTCAAGAGGGTGCTGGCTCCTGAAACCCCTTTCCGCTTCCACAAAAAGTTGGGAGTCGCACTCTATCATTAATACATACGCCAACGCGTTTCACCCTTAACCACTTCATGTCCGGACACTTTCCCCCCCTTCCAGTCCGGACACTTTCACCCCCTTCCAGTCCGGACACTTTCCCCCCCTTCCAGTCCGGACACTTTCACCCCCTTCCAGTCTGGACACTTTCCCCCCCTTCCAGTTCGGACACTTTCCCCTCCTTCCAGTCCGGACACTCCCCCCCCTTCCAGTCCGGACACTTTCCCCCCTTCCTGTCCAGACACTTTCCCCCCTTCCAGTCCGGACACTTTCCCCCCCTTCCAGTCCGGACACTTTCCCCCCTTCCAGTCCGGACACTTTCACCCCCTTCCAGTCCGGACACTTTCCCCCCCTTCCAGTCCGGACACTTTCCCCCCTTCCAGTCCGGACACTTTCCCCCCTTCCAGTCCGGACACTTTCCCCCCCTTCCAGTCCGGACACTTTCCCCCCCTTCCAGTCCGGACACTTTCCCCCCTTCCAGTCCGGACACTTTCCCCCCCTTCCAGTCCGGACACTTTCACCCCCTTCCAGTCCGGACACTTTCCCCCCCTTCCAGTCCGGACACTTTCCCCCCTTCCAGTCCGGACACTTTCCCCCCTTCCAGTCCGGACACTTCCCCCCCCTTCCAGTCCGGACACTTTCCCCCCTTCCAGTCCGGACACTTTCCCCCCCTTCCAGTCCGGACACTTTCCCCCCCTTCCAGTCCAGACACTTTCACCCCCTTCCAGTCCAGACACTTTCACCCCCCTTCCTGTCCGGACACTTTCACCCCCCTTCCTGTCCAGGTCAATTTTCAGCTTTCAGCGCTATCACACTTTGAATGACAATTGCGCGGTCATGCAACACTGCACCCATATTAATTTTTTTAGCATTTTTCGAGACAGATAAAACTATTTTGGTGGTATTTATTCACCACTGGGATTTTTATTTTTTTTTCTATATAAAAGAAAAAGTCCAAACATTTTGAAAACAAAGTGTTTTTCTTATAAAATTTTGCAAATAAATAATCTTTATTCATAAATCTTGGCCAACATGTATTCAGATATCTTTTTAGTAAAAAAAAACAAAAAAACCCAAATTAGTTTATAACAAAAAATTATAATTTTTCCAAATTTATTTTTTTACATTTTTATTTTATTTTTTGATATTATCTATGTTTTTTTTTAACATACAGTCACCCATAGTGACACTGTACTACTGGGGGTGATCCATTGTTGCTGGAGGGATCATTTCTTGCTGGGGAGGGGGGTCTATGTTTCTGGCTGCAGAGGATCTATTTTTTTGCTTTTCTTGATATCATTAACAAATTCATGACAAATTACTTGGCAACACAAAATTATACTTGGGTCTGTATTCTCTGAAAGAGCAGCACTGGCAGGTGGGTAGGGGGTGGAACCAAGAAACAGTGCTCAGGGGGTGGGTTGGGGTGGAGACAAGGAACAGTATTTGGAGGTGGGTAGGGGGTGGAACCAAGGAACAGTGCTCAGGGGGTGGATAGGGGTGAAGACAAGGAACAGTGCTCGAAGGTGGGAAGGGGGTGGAACCAAGGGACAGTGCTCAGGGTGGGTAGGGGTGGAGGCAAGAAACAGTGCTCAGAGGTGGGTAGAGGGTGGAAACAAGAAACAGCGCTGGGGGGGGGGGGGGAGACAAGGAACAGTGTTCGGAGGTGGGTAGGGGGTGGAACCAAGGAACAGTGCTCAGGGGGTGGATAGGGGTGAAGACAAGGAACAGTGCTCGAAGGTGGGAAGGGGGTGGAACCAAGGGGCAGTGCTCAGGGTGGGTAGGGGTGGAGGCAAGAAACAGTGCTCAGAGGTGGGTAGAGGGTGGAAACAAGAAACAGCGCTGGGGGGGGGGGTGGAGACAAGGAACAGTGTTCGGAGGTGGGTAGGGGGTGGAACCAAGGAACAGTGCTCAGGGGGTGAGTAGGGGTGAAGACAAGGAACAGTGCTCAAAAGTGGGTAGGGGTTGAGACAAGGAACAGTGCTCAGAGGTGGGTAGGGGGTGGAAGCAAGGAACAGTGCTGGGGGGGGGGGGGGTAGGGGGTGGAGACAAGGAACAGTGTTCGGAGGTGGGTAGGGGGTGGATCCAAGGAACAGTGCTTGGAGTGGGTAGGGGTGGAGACAAAGAACAGTGTTCGGAGGTGGGTAGGGGGTGGAACCAAGGAACAGTGCCTGGAGGTGGGTAAGGGTGGAGCCAAGGAACAGTGTTCGGAGGTGGGTAGGGGGTGGAACTAAGGAACAGTGCTCCGAGGTGGGTAAGGGGTGGAACCAAGGAACAGTGCTGGGGGGTGGGTAGGGGTGGAGACAAGGAACAGTGCTCAGAGGTGGGTAGGGGGTGGAACCAAGGAACAGTGCTCAGGGGGTGAGTAGGGGTGAAGACAAGGAACAGTGCTCGAAAGTGGGTAGGGGTTGAGACAAGGAACAGTGCTCAGAGGTGGGTAGGGGGTGGAAGCAAGGAACAGTGCTCGGGGGGGGGGGTAGGGGGTGGAGACAAGGAACAGTGTTTGGAGGTGGGTAGGGGGTGGATCCAAGGAACAGTGCTTGGAGTGGGTAGGGGTGGAGACAAAGAACAGTGTTCGGAGGTGGGTAGGGGGTGGAACCAAGGAACAGTGCCTGGAGGTGGGTAAGGGTGGAGACAAGGAACAGTGTTCGGAGGTGGGTAGGGGGTGGAACCAAGGAACAGTGCTCCGAGGTGGGTAGGGGGTGGAACCAAGGAACAGTGCTGGGGGGTGGGTAGGGGTGGAGACAAGGAACAGTGCTCCGAGGTGGGTAGGGGGTGGAACCAAGGAACAGTGCTCAGGGTGTGGTTAGGGGTGGAGACAAGGAACAGTGCTCAGGGTGTGGTTAGGGGTGGAGACAAGGAACAGTGCTCAGAGGTGGGTAGGGGGTGGAAACAAGGGTTGACTTGGAAAGGGAGAGTTCTTGTACCTACTTTCTGAGAAAAAAACCCTGAACATGACTATAACATGCAGACAGTGGTCCCTCTTAAGTATGAAGTTCCTGGTCCTATTTCATGTTTTCTCTATACTTCTGTCAATCGGCATAATAAAGGAATCTTCACCAAGATAATGACTGAAGGGTAACGCTGATACAACATCAAAACTGATAATAATTGGTGCATGTACCAGCGACGATGTCGACATCTCTATAATGTGGATGACACAGCGAATTAGAAGGCAAAAGCCTTCCAAGGAGGAACGCAAATAAAAGATGGATGAATACTGATTACTTGTTTTATTGCTGTAATCTTATAGTTGTTGACATCAGCAGTTAAAATGACAGGCGTTTCTGTACCGGCGCGGCCCTAGAGAGCTGAGAGCCTCTTCCGGGGGCTACAGAATTAAGAGCAATCGATCACCGGCCAAACCTCAGCTTCACCTAAAACACTCGCAGTGTTACAACCAAAGTCTAACAGACTGGAATAAATAGTTTTATTATCAGGGCGAGGCGAGTCTGGACTGACCTTGGGCATTGTGAAATCACCGGGTGCGCATTTGCTATCACCGCGCATAAGCTTGCCATGCTGAAAACTTTATTGGCTTTTTGACGGCTTGCCGCGCTCAGTAATCCTGTAGGGAAATTACTACATTTTTTTGGAAAATTTAGCAACTAGAGTTGGTTTAAAGGGAACCTATACTCAAAAAAATGCCCTTCCCTTTGAATTAGTATTATTTGTCATCCCGGAATGTATGAAAAAACAAAATGGGTGATCCCGGGAACAGGCCAGTGCCGAGTCACGTGACCAGTGGCGAGTCACGTGACCAGTGCCGAGTCACGTGACCAGTACCGAGTCATTGGTGACATGGTCGTTGCCAGATGAACTTAGGGGTCAGATATCAGGAGACTGTTAAAGAAGAGACAGCAGGTCAGTAGGCTGCACAGATCTGAAGCTGGCCAATTGCTACTGCTCGAGCCAGGAGGGGTGTGCCCCTGCACTGGGTGTGGCAACAGGGTGCACTTAGGGCATGTGAATAAAAGCCAGGCCTCACGAGGGAACAGGCTAGTGCCGAGTCATGTGACCATTGAGGAACCATTTGTGACATGGCCGTTGGCAGTTGACCTTGGGGGTCAAATATCAGGAGACAGTTAAGGAAGAGACAGCCGGTCAGGAGTCTGCGCAGTTCTGAAGCTGGCCAATTGCTACTTGCTCGTGCCGGGAGGGGTGCGTCCCTGCACTGGGTGTGACAATATGGTGCACCTAGGACATGTGAATAAAAGCCAGGCCTCACGAGGGAACAGGCTAGTGCCATGTCATGTGACCATTGAGGAACCATTTGTGACATGGTCGTTGGCAGTTGATCTTGGGGGTCAAATATCAAGAGACTGTTAAGGAAGAGACAGCCAGTCAGGAGGCTGCGCAGTTCTGAAGCTGGCCAATTGCTACTGCTCGAGCCGGGAGGGGTGCGCCGCTGCACTGGGTGTGGCAACAGGGCGCACTTAGGACATGTGAATAAAAGCCAGGCCTGATGAGGGAACAGGCTAGTGCTGAGTCATGTGACCATTGAGGAACCATTTGTGACATGGTCGTTGGCAGTTGATCTTGGGGGTCAAATATCAGGAGACTGTTAAAGAAGAGACAGCCGGTCAGAAGGTTGCGCAGTTCTGAAGCTGGCCTATTGCTGCTGCTCAGGCCGGGAGGGGTGCGCCCCTGCACTGGATGTGACAATATGGTGCACTTAGGGCATGTGAATAAAAGCCACGCCTGACGAGGGAAAAGGCTAGTGCTGAGTCATGTGACCATTGCAGAACCATTTGTGACATGGTCGTTGGCAGTTGATCTTGGGGGTCCAATATCAGGAGACTGTTAAGGAAGAACCAGCCATTCAGGAGGCCATTCTCCTGACCCCTTGTATCCCGTAATCAGGGTTTCCATCCATCTGTAAATTTACAGATGTTTTGTAAAAATTGGGCTTTTTTTCCCAGTCCATAAACATCCATGAAAGGGCAACTAGTACCAATTAAAAATATGGATGTGATTAGCTTTGAATCTGCGCATATGCAGACTTGAAGCCGGCTGAACGCTACTGCTCTGGCCCAGTGGCAGAGCAGGTCTGGGATAGGTGCATGCCTGCGCTAGGTGTGATGCCATGGCCCTGTAAATAAAAGCCACGCCCTTGGTGCCTTTCCATCTCAAAGGAGCCGGAGGGACATAATCCTTTGCGTTGGTAGGGGTCATGTGACCAGTCCCTCTTCCATTGCCTATTTTGCTGCCCTCGGGTATGAGGTATGAGGTTGGTACAAATGGTCAGATGGCCTGATATTGGTATGAATTATTTATTGAGTAAAATATGCCCAACGTCTTACGGAGGAAGGGCCTCCTTCCTTCTTCAGGGCGTGAACATATGTTTTGTAACTACTATAAATCATTCATGTAGAATGCCTATAGTTTACCCAAATGGTTGTAATCTTCTAAACATGACGTCATGTTCCAATGTTCCTGGGCTCAATTCTTGGATCAGTCCAATTCCAGGTTCATTTTATTATATGGATTTAAAAAATTCTGCACCCAGTTTGAACCAGTCTTGAACCACCACCGTTATGTTTGACAAAGCTCATTCTCTTTTGGGATCCCAAAATTTGGAAGGTCCCTTTTATAATCGGACCTGCTAGGGGGGGTATACCTTTAGAAGAGGCCGCCAGCACCGTATTATTGCGAATAGTATCCCATCCATCCCCTTCTGCCTCTAGGAAGCAAACAGTTAATCTAGTTTAAATTTTGATGCGCTGGGTACGGAGAAGGAACATTTCATTTACTCCAGTCCCTCTGGTATAGTCATGGTGGAAAGTGGAGAGGCTGCATATATTACTTCCCCAAGCTTAAATCTTTCCATGACAGTGGGAGAAAAAAAAATACCAACTGGTAGTTTAATCTCTGTTGCCATAACTTATGTAGCATTTAATGACTGATGCAAAAGATTCCCATTTATTATTAACACACACAAAAAAAAAAAAGAATTGCAAGAGGATTGATCATTTAGAATCATCCTTATTAAATAGTCTGCTTGTCTTGTAAAATACAGTACTGGCGCTCATTAAATATCTTTAATGATTTATGTGTTCGTGGCAATGTGAACAATGGCTGTTTGGTTGGCTGTTTTTGACGACAACCAAGATAGGTATTAAGATACATTTGGAGTTTGTTTTCTCCATACAGTTTCTCCATATATATTGCCATTATCGTTTCTCCATACAGATTCTTATAGTTTATTTTGACTATAAAGGCCACAGTGATGGTAAAAGACTATACTGCCTGACTTTCTGAGATAGGTAAGAGGGTCACCTTTCAGCACAAAGAATGCAGGCAATACACACCAGGCGCTCATTAAATATCCTTAATGATTTATGTGCTTGTGGTAACATGAACAATGGCTGTTTGGTTTACTGTTTTTGGCAATGACTGGTATGGCTTTAAAGATACATATAGAGTATGTTTTTCCCATATAGTTTATCCCCATAGGTTTTCCATAAAATTTCTCTATATAGTTTCTCCATATAATATCTCCATATAGTTTCCCCATATAGTTTCCCCATATAGTTTCCCCATATAGTTAATCCATTTGTTTCTCCATATAGTTTATCTATATAGTATCCCCATATAGCATCTCCATATAATTTCTCCATTAAGTTTCTCTATATAGTTTATTTGTGTAGTTTCCCCATATAGTATCTCCATAGAGTTTCTCCATATAGTTAATCCATATAGTTTCCCATATCGTTTATCTATATAGTATCCCCATATAGCATCTTCATATAATTTCTCCATAAAGTTTCTCTATATAGTTTATCCATATAGTTTATCAATATAGTTTCCCCATGTAGTTAATTCATATAGTTTCTCCATATAGTTTCTCCATATAGTATCCCCATATAGCATCTCCATATAATATTATCTCCACATATGTTTTTCCCATATAGTTTATCCCCATAGGTTTTCCATAAAATTTCTCCATATAGTTTCTCCATATAGTTTCTCCATATAGTTTCCCCATATAGTTTCCCCATATAGTTAATCCATTTGTTTCTCCATATAGTTTCCCCATAAAGTTTATCTATATAGTATCCCCATATAGCATCTCCATATAATTTCTCCATAAAGTTTCTCTATATAGTTTATTTGTATAGTTACCCCATATAGTACCTCCGTATAGTTTCCCCATATAGTACCTCCATATAGTTTCTCCATATAGTTTATCCATATAGTTAATCCATATAGTTTCCCCATAAAGTTTATCTATATAGTATCCCCATATAGCATCTTCATATAATTTCTCCATAAAGTTTCTCTATATAGTTTATCAATATAGTTTCTGCATATAGTTTTTCTATATCGTTTATCCATATAGTTTCTCTATATATATACACAAAAGTGCAGCGCTTAAAGTGACAAATAATCATAGGAAAACAGTAAAAAATGTGTCAAAAAATAGTCCATCCAAAATTAAAGGAAAAGTCCCAGAGGCTGCGATGAAACAAAAGTAATCCAAGGACAGTTGTTGTGTCACCAACCACTCATACAGAAGGCTTACCAGAAAGGCATGACCCCCTGTTAAGAGTGGTCAATCGTGCTTTGTTAAACAACCCAAAAAGCCGGTCACTTGAATCCTCCTCCAGATCACCAAAAGAGCAGATAAAGATCTTCCAAACAATGGACCTTAATTAGGGTAGCTAAACCAATCAGGATAAGGCTTGGACTCATAGTGGGAAACATGCAAAGAAAGAGCGCTCCACATAGTGTAAAACCATAATCACAGCATTTATTTAACGTAGGGTTGCACTCACATGTAAGCAAACATCATCAGGCATTGATTGGCAAAAAAAATCCAAACTTGCCAGTTTCCAAAATGGCCGTCGTCCGTCCACGCATGCACAGAAGCGTGTGTACGTGGCTCCACCCTACGTGTTTCATCACAGGTAACGCCATCAGGGGCACAAGTTTCTCCATATAGTTTCTCTATATCGTATATCCATATAGTTCTCCATATAGTTTGTCAATATACTGTAGTTCCCCCATATACTTTATCCATATAGTTTCCCCATATTGTTTCTTTATATAGTTTATCCATATAGTTTCCCCATATAGTTTATCCATATACTGTAGGTTCTCTATATAGTTTCCCCATATAGTTTATCCATATAGTTTATCCATATACTGTAGGTTCTCTATATAGTTTATCCATATAGTTTATCCATATAGTTTATCCATATACTGTAGATTCTCTATATAGTTTATCCATATAGTTTCTCTAAATAGTTTAGCAAAATAGTTTCCCATACAGTTATCTTTTTTTAGGCTTTTTCTTCCTTATTTTCACCTGGTGATCCAGCCAACAGCACACTTTCTGTCTTAGGGTGTCTCCAC
The DNA here is from genome assembly GCF_062004578.1 of Staurois parvus. Lineage (NCBI taxonomy): Eukaryota > Metazoa > Chordata > Amphibia > Anura > Ranidae > Staurois > Staurois parvus. Next base: position 220,410 of record NW_028318527.1, read on the forward strand.
TTTGGATGGAGGAGTATTGGAGACACCCTTGGACATTGTCAATCTTGGGCAGGGGCGGACTGACCATTTGGAAACTCAGGCACTGCCCGAGGGCCCGGGGTCAGTAGGGGGCCCCATGAGATGCCCCTGGTATCTTTTTCATAGTCTTTTTTGAATTTGGGCAAGGACATAGGGGCCCCATGATCCCCTATTTCCCGATTTAGATGGACTTGACTAACACACTGAAGCTAAACACCAGCTAACACTTCATAAGCAGTTACAGCAAATTTATTTTTTTCCCTTTTGGGATAAAGGTTTTACATCAATAAATAAAAGCTGACCATTGTAAGTACACGTCAGTGGCAAATGGTTTGTTTCAACTCTCAAACTGCTACTTTTGCTGGGAAGCTCAGTCTGTTAAAGGAAGCTAAAAGATAAACAGACTTACTGGCAGGATCACCAGATGAAAATAAGCCCTGGTTCACACCAGTGTGACTTATCATGCAACTTAAGAGTTCAAAGTTCCATGGCAAGTCGCAACCCATTCACGGCAAAGGAACTTTTCAAATTTTTTATATGCTAAAATAAAATTTGAAGAATATATTTTAAAAAAATATATTTTTAAAAATATATTTTAAAAAATATATACTTCAGATTTTTTTTAAACATATAAAAAAGTAATTTTAACATATGTTTTTACATATATTTGTAAATGCGTTCCAAAAATGTAGATTTGTATTTTTGTATTTTATTCTTGAAATGTATTTTCAAAAATATTTTTCAGATATTTTGTAATAAAAACGCATTTCAACATACTGTGTATATATATATATATATATATATATATATATATAAAAATATTTTAACAAGACTCGTGAGCCAATATAGTGACTTTTACCTTCAAAATGTGTAACAAAATAAAATATACTATTTTTTAAAAAATTAATAAAAACATAAAATAAACCAAAAAAATATATATATATATATATTTACTATATATATATATATATATATATATATATAAAATATATATATATATATATATATATATATATTTTTTTTTTTTTAAATATATTGAATTGGGTCAGAAAAATTGAGTACTGTCCGTGATACTTCTTTTATTTGCACTAACATACAATTTTTAGGACAAGCTTTCGGGGAGTGTCCCCTTCTTCAGGTCATAACAGTACTGTTACAAAGTTTTAGCAGAATGTTAAAAGAGATGTGGGGATTGAGAAAAAAAAAAAAGTATTGAATACGGCCAAAATTGTAGCATTTCAAATATATGTCAATATATTTGCGAAGAATATTTTTAAAATATATTTCAAATATATTTTTCTTCCATGTGGGTAGCTACCATCACATATGAGTATTTTATCTTTATTTTTTCTTTCATTAATGCTTTATGCAAAGTGGGGAAGAAATATTGGATGCAGACATTTTGTTTTTTTGAGCTTTTTGTGCATTTACTATTCATTTCAATTTTATTGAAAAATATTTTTAAATATATTGAATATGTCCAAAATTGTAGCGTTTCAAATATATGTCAATGTATTTGGGAAGAATTTTTTAAAAATATATTTTAAATATATTTCTCTTCCATGTGGGAGTCCTTATTGAATATTGCTGGAAATATTTGTTACAGATCTCCATCTCTATTTGTACGTCTATGACGTGCGGTGCGTTCAGAAATGTTGCTTGTATCCAATGCCTAGGTGTAGCCCTTATCCACCGGAGAACAGCTGGAGCCCCGTGCAGTTTGACTTCTTAAACTGGCCACGGGCCACGGAGAACATTTGCAGCCCCGAAAAAAGCGCCGGTTGTCCTTTGCCCGGTCTATGGGTACGTTTAGGGTACCGTAACGCACGCCGACTTACACAATGCGTCACGCTGTGATCTCTGGTCCGCTCGACAGCTCCGTGCCGTCCCTATACACCCGGCAGCATCCAGTGCCAAGCCGCCAGCCTTCCAGCGCCAGCCGCCAATGGGGCAGACTGTTGGCTTGTGTCTGAGTGCGCTCCTTCATGCTCCATCTCATCCACATGATTTACTATTAAAAGGTCATAAACACCCAAGGGCTGTTTATTTTTAGGGGCCTATTAATTACTCCTCTGAAAGACATAAAATCCGGCAGCTGAGGTAAGAGAAGAGAAAATTCACCTTTCGGATACAATACCGGCGAAAATGTGGTTATTAATCGCTTGCCTGGACCACCCAGGAGCCAGATGGCTCCATTTCATACAATAATACAACTGGCAGCACTTTAAAATCATTCCTGTGAACGCGGCCCAGTCGGTGTTCTTGCCGCACCGCAGATCAAGCAATACTTTTCGGTTTTTAAAGGTTGCTCTTTCATATGTATTAACAGAACCCCCCCGCCCCCCTCCCAGGAAATATTAATAAATGATAATGTTGGATTTAAAGGGAAGTGAACACTGGAAGCTGTGCCCAAAAAAAGGCCTGCAGGAGGCCAAAAGGACTGTATGTGGTCACCCTGCAGATGATCTTTTCCCTATTACTGACCTAGCATGCCTTATTCTGCTCTCTGTGCGGAGACGGCCATTATGGTAGAGGCAGGGCTTTGCTTCCTCATGCCAGAGCCTCCCTCCTAAAGATTGTTGATTTAAAGACCGGTGTGGGGACTGATAGGATGCACAGATCACAGAATTGATGAAGCAGAAGCAGTGAGATTCTTGCACTGCCAATTCTCAGGTAGAACTTTCACTCCAGCAAGGAGCACTGTAGTGATATCACTAAATCTCATTCAAAATCTTCTGAGACTAGCAGTCAGAGGCAGTAGTGCCTTGGGGCTCACGCTGCAGATATACAGCAATGGGGCAAAGGACTAGTCACTGATATTATCTGTGGACACCCTACAGATGATCTTTTCAAATTACTAACCTAGCAAGTCTTGTCCTGCTCTATGTGCGGAGACGCCAATTATGGTAGAGGCAGGGCTTTGCTTCCTTATGTCAGAGCCTCCCTCCTAAAGATTGTTGATTTAAAGACTGGTGCGGGGAATGATAGGACACACAGATCACAGAATTGATGAAGCAGAAGCAGTGAGATTCTTGCACTGCCAATCCTCAGGTACAGCTTTCTCTCCAGCAAGGAGCACTGTAGTGATATCACTGAATCTCATTCAAAATCTTCTGAGACTAGCAGTCAGAGGCAGTAGTGCCTTGGGGCTCACGCTGCAGATATACAGCAATGGGGCAAAGGACTAGTCACTGATATTATCTGTGGACACCCTACAGATGATCTTTTCAAATTACTAACCTAGCAAGTCTTGTCCTGCTCTATGTGCGGAGACGCCAATTATGGTAGAGGCAGGGCTTTGCTTCCTTATGTCAGAGCCTCCCTCCTAAAGATTGTTGATTTAAAGACTGGTGCGGGGAATGATAGGACACACAGATCACAGAATTGATGAAGCAGAAGCAGTGAGATTCTTGCACTGCCAATCCTCAGGTACAGCTTTCACTCCAGCAAGGAGCACTGTAGTGATATCACTGAATCTCATTCAAAATCTTCTGAGACTAGCAGTCAGAGGCAGTAGTGCCTTGGGTCTGATGAGAACCTAGACTTGTTCCTACAGAAGGAGCGGATGGAGTTGATGCTGTTTATAATTCTTATACCTTCATACCTTTTTTCTTTTTTGTGTTTCTTTTCATATACCTTTATACCACCTGCAGAGAGGAAAACCTAGACTTGTTCCTATAGAAGGAGCGGATAGAGTTGATGCTGTTTATAATTATTATACCTTTATACCTGTTTTCTTTTATTTTTATTATTTTTGTTCATATTATAAGTTCATACCTTTTTTTCTTTTTGTTTTCTATTCTTATACCCTTTATACCACCTGCACAGATGAGAACCTAGACTTGCTCCTACAGAAGGAGCAAATGGATTTGATGTTGTTTATAATTCTTATACCTTTTTTTCTTTTGTTTTTATTATTTATTTATTGTTTTTGGTCATATTATACCTTTATACCTTTTTTCTTTTTGTTTTTCTATTCTTATACCTTTTATACCACCTGCACAGATGAGAACCTAGACTTGTTACGACAGAAGGAGCGGATGGAGTTGATGCTGTTTATAATTCTTATACCTTTTTTCTTTTGTTTTTATTATTTATGTATTGTTTTTGGTCATATTATAAGTTCATACCTTTTTTTCTTTTTGTTTTCTATTCTTATACCCTTTATACCACCTGCACAGATGAGAACCTAGACTTGCTCCTACAGAAGGAGCAAATGGATTTGATGTTGTTTATAATTCTTATACCTTTTTTTCTTTTGTTTTTATTATTTATTTATTATTTTTGTTCATATTATACATTTATACCTTTTTTCTTTTTGTTTTTCTATTCTTATACCTTTATACCACCTGCACAGATGAGAACCTAGACTTGTTCCTACAGAAGGAACGCATGGATTTGATGCGGTTTATAATTCTTATACATTTTTTTCTTTTGTTTTTATTATTTCTTTATTTATTGTTTTTGTTCATATTATACCTTTTTACCTTTTTTTATTTTTGTGTTTCTGTTCTTACACCTTTTATACCACCTGCACAGATGAGAACCTAGACTTGTTCCTACAGATGGAGTTGATGCTGTTTAAAATTATTATATCTTTATACCTTTTTTCTTTTTGTTTTTCTATTCTTATACCTTTTATAACACCTGCACAGATGAGAACCTAGACTTGCTCCTACAGAAGGAGCAAATGGATTTGATGCTGTTTATAATGCTTATACCTTTTTTCTTTTGTTTTTATTATTTATTTATTGTTTTTGTTCATATTAAACCTTTTTACCTTTTTTTATTTTTATGTTTCTGTTCTTACACCTTTATACCACCTGCACAGATGAGAACCTAGACTTGCTCTTCCAGAAGGAGTGGATGGAGTTGGTGCTGTTTATAATTCTTATACCTTTTTTCTTTTCTTTTTATTATTTATTTATTATTTTTGTTCATATTATACCTTTATACCTTTTTTTTTCTATTCTTATACCTTTTTACCACCTGCATGGATGAGAACCTAGACTTGTTACTACAGAAGGAGCGAATGGATTTGATGCTGTTTATAATTCTTATACCTTTATACCTTTTTTCTTTTATTTTTATTATTTTTGTTCATATTATACCTTCATATCTTTTTTATTTTTGTTTTTCTATTCTTATACCTTTATACCACCTGCACAGATGAGAACCTAGACTTGCTCCTACAGAAGGAGCGAATGGATTTGATGCTGTTTATAATTCTTATACCTTTTTTTCTTTTGTTTTTATTATTTCTTTATTTCTTGTTTTTGGTCATATTATACCTTCATACCTTTTTTCTTTTTGTTTTTCTATTCTTATACCTTTTATAACACCTGCACAGATGAGAACCTAGACTTGCTCCTACAGAAGGAGCAAATGGATTTGATGCTGTTTATAATTCTTATACCTTTTTTCTTTTGTTTTTATTATTTATTTATTGTTTTTGTTCATATTAAACCTTTTTACCTTTTTTTATTTTTATGTTTCTGTTCTTACACCTTTATACCACCTGCACAGATGAGAACCTAGACTTGCTCTTCCAGAAGGAGTGGATGGAGTTGGTGCTGTTTATAATTCTTATACCTTTTTTCTTTTCTTTTTATTATTTATTTATTATTTTTGTTCATATTATACCTTTATACCTTTTTTTTTCTATTCTTATACCTTTTTACCACCTGCATGGATGAGAACCTAGACTTGTTACTACAGAAGGAGCGAATGGATTTGATGCTGTTTATAATTCTTATACCTTTATACCTTTTTTCTTTTATTTTTATTATTTTTGTTCATATTATACCTTCATATCTTTTTTATTTTTGTTTTTCTATTCTTATACCTTTATACCACCTGCACAGATGAGAACCTAGACTTGCTCCTACAGAAGGAGCGAATGGATTTGATGCTGTTTATAATTCTTATACCTTTTTTTCTTTTGTTTTTATTATTTCTTTATTTCTTGTTTTTGGTCATATTATACCTTCATACCTTTTTTCTTTTTGTTTTTCTATTCTTATACCTTTTATAACACCTGCACAGATGAGAACCTAGACTTGCTCCTACAGAAGGAGCAAATGGATTTGATGCTGTTTATAATTCTTATACCTTTTTTCTTTTGTTTTTATTATTTATTTATTGTTTTTGTTCATATTATACCTTTTTACCTTTTTTTATTTTTGTGTTTCTGTTCTTACACCTTTATACCACCTGCACAGATGAGAACCTAGACTTGTTCCTACAGAAGGAACGCATGGATTTGATGCGGTTTATAATTCTTATACATTTTTTTCTTTTGTTTTTATTATTTCTTTATTTCTTGTTTTTGGTCATAATATACCTTCATACCTTTTTTCTTTTTGTTTTTCTATTTTTATACCTTTTATACCACCTGCACAGATGAGAACCTAGACTTGCTCTTCCAGAAGGAGTGGATGGAGTTGGTGCTGTCTATAATTCTTATACCTTTTTTCTTTTGTTTTTATTATATATTTATTGCTTTTGTTCATATTATACCTTCCTACCTTTTTTCTTTTTGTGTTTCTGTTCTTATACCTTTTATACCACCTGCACAGATGAGAACCTAGACTTGCTCTTCCAGAAGGAGTGGATGGAGTTGGTGCTGTTTATAATTCTTATACCTTTTTTCTTTTGTTTTTATTATTTATTTATTGTTTTTGTTCATATTATACCTTCCTACCTTTTTTCTTTTTGTGTTTCTGTTCTTATACCTTTTATACCACCTGCACAGATGAGAACCTAGACTTGCTCCTACAGAAGGAGTGGATGGAGTTGGTGCTGTTTCTAATTCTCATACCTTTTCTAGTCTTTTTGGAACCAGTATAGGGCTGAATTCGCCTGGAGGAATCCGTATTCACGGACCGCGCTCAGCCTAGTTGCCTGTGCCAAATTTTTGATCAGCAGTGAAAATACCACGCCGTGTTTGGATCAGCCTTGAAGGAGTCATAGGCGATCGCATTCCCCGGTGTAGTTTGTCTTAACAGAATTCCGCACCGTGGAAAATGTCAATGAACTCGTGTGTCAGTTTCTGCTACCCCTGCTAAGATGAAGCCCCGCGTTACCCAACGCGAGACACAAAGAAGCGTGTATTTATATTTTGGCGTCTGGTTTTCTTTTTTTGTTTACTCTTTGTCTGAGTCTAACACAATCGGGACTCGGCTGTAATATGTTTCTTTTGAAATAACACATTTTTCCAAAACAACGGCCGTCGTGTGGACATCGAACTGTTCATCCTGGTCACTCGTCGTTTGCAAATATCGAAGTTCCTTTAATAGGTTATTTTAATTTATCGTATTCTGTTTAAAAATCATCGTTTTGTTTCAATGGCCGGACTCCATGAAAACATAAATAATTACAGGACGTTATGTGACTCCTAGTGAGAGAACCGAAGCTTCAGGATTAAAGTGTTACTAAACCCCCAACAGTACAATCGGTCTGTAGATGCAGCAAAGCATGCTTGTTATATGCACTGTGGAACCTAAGGGGTTAATCCTCTGCATTGTGTAAAAAGGCTGTTTGATCCTGTCTTCTCTGTTCCTCCCCTTGCTCAACCACCACCTCTTATCGCCTAATAAGACAGACTGAACCGTAGGCATTTTGCACTTGCTCAGTTTAGTAGAGTTTGGTAGAGTTTTTTTTTTCTTGGGAGAGTGCATGTGATCAGCACAGGGCCAATCAGCACTGTCCAGACAGGGATCTTGCATCCTCTTAGAACAGAAAGAAAACTCCTTCTACAAGCTTTAGCTAGTGCTGGGCTGGACACTGATAGAAGTCAGTAGACTGCTCTAACTGCTGATGAGAAAAGGTATTTAGCAGTTTATATTTACTAAAATAATTGCATTTCCATGTTCTGTGTACTGTGGGAGAGCAGATATAGTGAATGCGGGGTCCGGGGAGAGCGGATATAGTGATTGCAGGGTCCGGGGAGACCAGATATAGTGAATGCAGGGTCCGGGGAGAGCGGATATAGTGAATGCGGGGTCCGGGGAGAGCGGATATAGTGAATGCGGGGTCCGGGGAGAGCGGATATAGTGAATGCAGGGTCCGGGGAGAGCGGATATAATTGAATGCAGGGTCCGGGCAGAGCGGATATAGTGAATGCGGGGTCCGGGGAAACTGGATATAGTGAATGCAGGGTCCGGGGAGAGCGGATATAGTGAATGCGGGGTCCGGGGAGAGCGGATATAGTGAATGCAGGGTCCGGGGAGACCAGATATAGTGAATGCAGGGTCCGGGGAGAGCGGATATAGTGATTGCAGGGTCCGGGGAGACCAGATATAGTGAATGCAGGGTCCAGGGAGAGCGGATACCAGATATAGTGAATGCGGGGTCCGGGGAGAGAGGATATAGTGAATGCAGGGTCCGGGGAGAGCGAATATAGTGAATGCAGGGTCCGGGGAGAGCGGATATAGTGAATGCGGGGTCCGGGGAGAGCGGATATAGTGAATGCGGGGTCCGGGAAGACCAGATATGGTGGATGCAAGGTTCGGGGAGAGCGGATATAGTGAATGCGGGGTCCAGGGAGAGTGGATATAGTGAATGTGGGGTCCAGGGAGAGCAGATATAGTGAATGCGGGGTCCGGGGAGAGCGGATATAGTGAATGCGGGGTCCGGAGAGAGCGGATATAGCGAATGCAGGGTCCGGGGAGAGCGGATATAGTGAATGCAGGGTCCGGGGAGACTGGATAGAGTGAATGCGGGGTCCGGGAAGAGTGGATATAGTGAATGCAGGGTCCGGGGAGACTGGATAGAGTGAATGCAGGGTCCGGGGAGAGCGGATATAGCGAATGCAGGGTCAGGGGAGACCGGATAGAGTGAATGCAAGGTTCGGGGAGAGCGGATATAGTGAATGCGGGGTCCGGGGAGAGCGGATATAGTGAATGCAGGGTCCGGGGAGACCAGATATAGTGAATGCAGGGTCCGGGGAGACCAGATATAGTGAATGCAGGGTCCGGGGAGACCAGATATAGTGAATGCAGGGTCTGGGGAGACCGGATATAGTGAATGCAGGGTCTGGGGAGACCAGATTTAGTGAATGCAGGGTCTGGGGAGACCAAATATAGTGAATGCGGGGTCCAGGGTTACACGGATATAGTGAATGTAGGGTCCGGGGAGAGCGGATATAGTGAATGCGGGGTCCGGGGAGAGCGGATATAGTGAATGCGGGGTCCGGGGAGAGCAGATATAGTGAATGCAGGGTCTGGGGAGACCGGATATACTGAATGCAGGGTCTGGGGAGAGCGGATATAGTGAATGCAGGATCCGGGGAGACCGGATATAGTGAATGCGGGGTCCGGGGACAGCGGATATAGTGAATGCAGGGTCCGGGGAGAGTGGATATAGTGAATGCAGGGTCCGGGGAGAGCGGATATAGTGAATTCAGGGTCCGGGGAGACCAGATATACTGAATGCAGGGTCCGGGGAGAGTGGATATAGTGAATGCGGGGTCCGGGGAGAGCAGATATAGTGAATGCAGGGTCCGGAGAGAGCAGATATAGTGAATGCAGGGTCCGGGGAGAGCAGATATAGTGAATGCAGGGTCCGGGGAGAGCGGATATAATGAATGCAGGGTCCGGGGTGAGTGGTTATAGTGAATGCGGGGTCCGGGGAGAGCGGATATAGTGAATGCAGGGTCCGGGGAGAGCGGATATAGTGAATGCAGGGTCCGGGGAGAGCGGATATAGTGAATGCGGGGGCTGTGGAGAGCGGATATAGTGAATGCAGGGTCCGGGGAGAGCGGATATAGTGAATGCAGGGGCTGTGGAGAGCGGATATAGTGAATGCGGGGTCCGAGGAGTTATCTGCTATAGGGCGGAGGGGAAGGGGAAGTGGTTAAAGGAGAATTACACAAAAAAAATGTTAGTTGAACCCACAAGTGCCTTTTTTCACCATCGCTATTCCTTTTTACTGGCTTTTCGAAATTTACAAATGCAGCAATTTAGAAATAGAAAGTACTGGAAAACACTTTTTGAAAATAAAAAGTTAATTTTAAATACAACTATAGAGATCAGACCCAAATGAGGGACAAATGAGGAGGAAAGAGGGACAGAGAGACTTTGTTCCAAATCAGTGACAGTCCCTTGAAATCAGGGACAGTTGGGAGCTATGGTTTTAGGGCCTAACCTGTGCTGAAGTGGTCCTGAAGCTGTCCTGCCTGAAGCTGCACCAAGGAGAAGATCCAGGGTAGCCCGCTTGCTGGAGAGAGCCAGGAAGAAGGTTGGTCTCTCAGAAGGGCCCGGTGACTCACTTGAGGGACAGATGTGGAGGAAAGAGGGACGGAGGGACTTTGTTCCAAATCAGGGACAGTACCTCAAAATCAGTGACAGTCCCTCAAAATCAGGGACAGTTGGGAGCTATGCATAGAGTCATATGAGCAGATCTTGGGTACCACTTCTCCTTCACTCCTTCTTTCTAAGTGAAACCCCCCCAGGAGTCTCCTACATGGTTGTTGTAGTTACCAATGTAGCACCCCAAAGGCAAGAGGTCACCACCAGAGGCTAGGGTGGGCTGACATTTGGGAATGACCTTACAGTGTTGCCAAGTTGGCTTAAAGGTTCTGTCACTGTTATGGTGGACATTGATGTGGATCTAGAGAGTCTGTAAGTGATCTGCTACGGTACTTGGAGCCCCTAACTCTCATCTCCTTAACCATTTTGCAACAAAACTTTAAGAAGACAAAAGTGACTGGCGCCCAATATGATTTCTAAGTGCCCCATTTTAGCCATAAAATGTTAGCCCACCCTAGCCTCTGGTGGTGACCTCTTGCCTTTGGGGTGCTACATTGGTAACTGCAACAACCATGTAGGAGACTCCTGGGAGGGCACTTGAACAGAAAGAAGGTGTGAAGGAGAAGTGGTACCCAAGATCTGCTCATATGGCTCTATGCATAGCTCCCAACTGTCCCTGATTTGGAACAAAGTCCCCCCGTCCCTCTTTCCTCCTCATCTGTCCCTCATTTTGGTCTGATCTATAGAGTTGTTTATAAAATGCACTATTTGTCTTTCAAAGTGTTTCCCAGCTCTAAGGCCCCATTCACACCTGAGCGTTTTGTAGCGCCAAGCTCCAAAACGCTCAGGGGGAAAAAAAATCAATGTTACTCTATGGAGATGGTTCACATCTCCACTCCAAGTCGCATGAAGCAGAACGCCCGAAGCTCAACCTTTCATCCAATATCTAAATTGTTGCATTTGTAAATTTCAAAAGCCAATACAAAAAAAAGCAGTGGTAAAAAAAAGCACTTGTGTGGGTATACTTAAACTTTTTTTAGTCTAAATCTCTTTTAAGGGGGCGTGGCAGGGGTGTGTCCTATGCCTTCATACATTTGCTGATAGGTGTCCCTAGTTCCCATCTCCAAAAGTTGGGAGGTATGCTCTACGGGTAATCTGTATTCAATAATCCTGGGATGATAGCCACGGCGATGACTCAACGGGGGAGATTTACTAAAGGCAAATAGACTGTGCACTTTGCAAGAACAGTCGCTCCAGAGCTTAGTAAATGAGCAAAAGCCTTCCTGACTTCCATCATCCAATCATGCGCAAGCAAACTGCAGGTTTTTTTTATATTCCTTGCAGGTGATTGGGTATTCTTTGCAAAGTGAAGCTTTGCCTCGTTTACTAAGCTGTGGAGCAACTGCACTTGCAGGGTGCACCTGTACTTTGCAAAGTGCAGTGTCTATTTATCTTTAGTAACTCAACCACAATGTGTTCAACATTCCAAGACTGTAGCTTGATCTATATTGCACCCCAGTTGGGATAGTGGACCCCTTATGGAAAAGCAAAGGTGCTGTCACAAGTTAGCCTACAGTTTCTTGTTTGTGTATTCTTATCTCCTTGCTTCAGTGCTGTTCCTGATCCCTTTCACATGTGTGTTTGTCTGTGCTCACCTATGGACGTCATCTGCTGTCCTCTGGGTTTTATTTCCTTCCCTTCCATCACTTCCTGGCCCACCTCCTGGTTTGCCTGCCTATATAAGACATGCTCAGTGTAATGGAACCAGAACCCAGAGCGCACTTGGGTATTTTCCGTCAAACTCCAGCTTCCCTGTCCGAACACAAATCCAAAGACACCACCGCTGATCATGCAGGAAATAGACAGCACCAGACTCTTTTTAAGACAGGAAGTCAACTCCTTTATTTTTACACAAACACAAGATATATACACAGGGCGGGGAAACACAACCAGGAACAGGAAACACATCATCAGCCCGCCCCATCAGGGGGAAAGGCTACAGGAAACACCCCCCACCCAACCAAGACACACAACAATGGGATGCAGCACATGGCAGAGGACAATGGACAACCACATGGCAGAGGACAATGGACAACCACATGGCAGAGATCAAAGGACAGCACACCAATACACAATAGACATTCCCACCCTGTACCCATTAACAGGCACAGGGTGGGTTAAACATAGGAATTTGGGAAGATGCTACAGGGGTCCCCCCACCTCCAAAAGTCACTCCCGTCACACTCAGTCTAGCCCACTTTGCCTGAGCAACTTCCTAGTTGTCGGAGCTCCTGTGTGTTGCTATTGCCTGTATCCTGCATTGACTACTTGTATACCGACCCCGGCTTCATTCTCTGACTGTACTTGTTTTCTGCCCGTCCTGACCTAAGCTAGTCTATCGGACTTCCGTTTGTCTCCTCTCATTGTACTCTGCTCCCATGAGCGGTCTCCTCATCCTTAGCTGGGCATACCCGGGGGCAGCGACCTGGTCCCAGCTTGCTACAAGTCCATCACCACCATCAGGTGCTCTGGTGAAGAAGCAGGCTGGGGCTTAGACTCTGTGCCCTGGGGAACCCCAAGTTGAGTATCTACAAGGGCTCACTACCACAGGTGCATTGTAGCCACATTGGTTAATAGACCATCGTAGACAAAGGATGTTTGGCATACAGCCACCATTGCACAATTAAAAAGTAGGGTGGGTCGGAGGATATGTAGCCAAGAAGTATCAACCTCCCAGACCTTTCATTAGACTCAAGCATCAGACCACCATCAGTTCATCCTGAAGCTCTCAATGGAGTAGCCATCAGTGCCCTACTGAGCCCGAACTGGCCAACACCAACCCGTGCAGACTCCAATAGGGGAGGGGCTTAGCTAATTGGGATGCATTGTCATTAAACATGGCTAGTTTAGCAGAGGGCTTGGAAGTTTGGCATACAACCACCATTGCACAATTAAAGAGGGGGGGAGGGGAGTCGGAGGATATGTAGCCAAGAAGAATCGACCTCCCAGACCTTTCCTTAGACTCAAGCATCAGACCACCATCAGTTCATCCTGAAGCTCTCAATGGAGTAGCCATCAGTGCCCTACTGAGCACGAACTGGCCAACACCAACCCGTGCAGACTCCAATAGGGGAGGAGCTTAGCTAATTGGGATGCGTTGTCATTAAACATGGCTAGTTTAGCAGAGGGCTTGGAAGATTGGCATACAACCACCATTGCACAATTAAAGAGGGGGGGAGGGGGATCGGAGGATATGTAGCCAAGAAGTATAAACCTCCCAGACCTTTCATTAGACTCAAGAATCAGACCACCATCAGTTTATCCTGAAGCTCTCAATGGAGTAGCTATTAGTGCCCTACTGAGCCCGAACCGGCCAACACGAACCCATGCAGACTCCAATAGGGGAGGGGCTTAGCTAATTGGGATGCTTTGTCATAAAACATGGCTAGTTTAGCAGAGGGCTTGGAAGCTTGGCATACAGCCACCATTGCACAATTAAAGAGGGGGGGGAGGGGAGTCGGAGGAGATGTAGCCAAGAAGAATCGACCTCCCAGACCTTTCCTTAGACTCAGGCATCAGACCACCATCAGTTCATCCTGAAGCTCTCAATGGAGTAGCCATTAGTGCCCTACTGAGCCCGAACCGGCCAACACGAACCCATGCAGACTCCAATAGGGGGAGGGGCTTAGCTAATTGGGATGCTTTGTCATTAAACATGGCTAGTTTAGCAGAGGGCTTGGAAGTTTGGCATACAACCACCATTGCACAATTAAAGAGGGGGGGAGGGGGATCGGAGGATATGTAGCCAAGAAGTATAAACCTCCCAGACCTTTCATTAGACTCAAGAATCAGACCACCATCAGTTTATCCTGAAGCTCTCAATGGAGTAGCTATTAGTGCCCTACTGAGCCCGAACCGGCCAACACCAACCCGTAGAGACTACAATAGGGGGAGGGGCTTAGCTGATTGGGATGCGTTGTCATAAAACATGGCTAGTTTAGCAGAGGGCTTGGAAGCTTGGCATACAGCCACCATTGCACAATTAAAGAGGGGGGGAGTGATGTCGGAGGATATGTAGCCAAGAAGTATAAACCTCCCAGACCTTTCATTAGACTCAAGCATCAGACCACCATCAGTTCATCCTGAAGCTCTCAATGGAGTAGCCATTAGTGCCCTACTGAGCCCGAACTGGCCAACACCAACCCGTGCAGACTCCAATAGGGGAGGGGCTTAGCTGATTGGGATGTGTTGTCATTAAACATGGCTAGTTTAGCAGAGGGCTTGGATGTTGGGCATACAACCACCACTGCACAATTAAAAAGTGGGGTGGGGGGGCGGAGGATATGTAGCCAAGAAGTATCAACCTCCCAGACCTTTCATTAGACTCAGGTATCAGACCACCATCAGTTCATCCTGAAGCTCTCAATGGAGTAGCCATTAGTGCCCTACTGAGCCCGAACTGGCCAACACCAACCCGTGCAGACTCCAATAGGGGAGGGGCTTAGCTGATTGGGATGTGTTGTCAATAAACATGGCTAGTTTAGCAGAGGGCTTGGATGTTGGGCATACAGCCACCATTGCACAATTAAAAAGTGGGGTGGGGGGGCGGAGGATATGTAGCCAAGAAGTATCAACCTCCCAGACCTTTCATTAGACTCAGGTATCAGACCACCATCAGTTCATCCTGAAGCTCTCAATGGAGTAGCCATTAGTGCCCAACTGAGCCCGAACTGGCCAACACCAACCCATGCAGACTCCAATAGGGGAGGGGCTTAGCTGATTGGGATGCGTTGTCATAAAACACGGCTAGATTAGCAAAGCGTTTGGATGGATCACTATTGTTTAAATGTCCAGATTTTTTTTTTGCTTTAATTGCAAGGTTTGGAAGTTTTCTGGTTGGAATGAAACAACAGTCTATCCTCAGCAGAGCGATGCTACATATAATATGCATCGATCAGATGGCATAGGAAAGAGAAATATGTCAGATTTTTATGACAGCTTGATACATTTTCTGCAAGCGGTCATTTCCTCATGAACTGGAAAGAATCCGTTATTTCCCTCGAATAAAACAACTTTGTCTATAGCTCCATCAACCGCCTTTCATTATATGGATGATAACTGGCAGTCTATAAAATTCTGTTTCTTGCAGGCCTCCAGATGGAATCTCGGCGAAATGTGAGCCGCCTTAGAGGGGAAAGAGACAAAAATTCATTCTAGGAGAAATAAAGAATGTGTTTCTCTTGTAAATGGCACTCCCATTGACATATTGTGAATGGACTGACTTATAACAAAGAGAATTGGAAGCAACCCCCGGGGACAGACAAAGAACAATTGTTACACATATTTCAGCTGATGCAATGCAAACCAGAGCTTTTTCCTCTTCTTCTTTTTTTTTACCTTTCGCTCATTTAGTTGGACGCCAACCAAAGAGGAAAACTCCGACGTGATTTGGCTTCACGTTTGAATTAGGGAGGAAAAGTGGTTGAGTCTTCTGTTAAGGAGGAACTCCAGACCAAGTGAGGAAATTGTGTATTCATAACGTAGGCAAGTCATTTGTATTCAATTCAGTTGGCTGTGGGGACCCCCTAGTATTAATGTGTCATATTCTTGGGACCCCGAATACCAATGTGTCCTAATTCTGGGATCCCTAGTACCAATGTGTCCTTAATGCTGGGACCCCAATACCAATGTGTTCTAATGCTGGGACCCCTATTACCAATGTGTCCTAATGCTGGGACCCCTAGTACCAATGTGTCCTAATACTGGGACCCCTAGTAACAATGTGTCATAATGCTGGGATCTCTAGTACCAATGTGTCCTTAATGCTGGGCCCCCGAATACCAATGTTTCCTAATGCTGGGACCCCTAGTACCAATGTGTCCTAATGCTGGGACCCCTAGTACCAATGTGTCCTAATGCTGGGACCTCTAGTAACAATGTGTCCTAATGCTGGGACCCCTATTACCAATGTGTCCTAATATTGGGACCCCTATTACCAATGTGTCCTAATGCTGGGACCCCTAGTAACAATGTGTCCTAATCCTGGGACCCCTAATAACAATGTGTCCTAATGCTGGGATCTCCAGTACCAATGTGTTCTAATGCTGGGACCCCTATTACCAAGGTGTCCTAATGCTGGGACCCCTAGTACCAATGTGTCCTAATGCTGGGACCCCTAATAACAATGTGTCCTAATGCTGGGATCTCCAGTACCAATGTGTTCTAATGCTGGAACCCCTATTACCAATGTGTCCTAATGCTGGGATCTCCAGTACCAATGTGTTCTAATGCTGGGACCCCTAGTAACAATGTGTCCTAATGCTGGGACCCCTATTACCAGTGTGTCCTAATGCTGGGACCCCTAGTGCCAATATGTCCTTAATTCTGGGACCCCTAGTGCCAATGTGTCCTTAATGCTGGGACCCCTAATGCCAATGTGTCCTAATGCTGGGATCTCCAGTACCAATGTGTACTAATGCTGGGACCCCTAGTAACAATGTGTCCTAGTGCTGGGACCCCTAGCATGACCCCTAGCACGCCGCTCGCACTGAAAGTCGCAACCGCACTGGGAACTTCCAAAGAAGTTCTTCCCTGCATGTCCCGGAGCACAGGAGTCCATTCAAACGAATGGGCTCTCGTACCCCCGCAAAACGCGGACCGCAGGAACGCACATATGTGAACCAGGGCTAAAGGACGTTCCGATTATAATATACACAAAATATTCCATAGCTCATTTGTTCTCCCGCACTAAAAACAAAAACAACAAAAAACAAAAAAAAAACCTCTCTCTAATAAAAATAAATAAATATCCTTTGTTTAGCGACATTACCATACAGACGCTACAACACACAGCGATGTTTTATTTAATGCATATTAATAAAACAAGAGAAGGTATAATGCCCAATTAATTTTTTATTGAAAAATGTACAAAAAATGCAAAAATAAATAATAGATTCTAAAAAATGCTGCAGCATCAAGTCATTTACATACATTATACAGCTCATTATCTTTGTAAAAATTTTAGCGAGTGACTCCGCTGGTCTCCGCGCACCTTTCCTACACGGCTGAACATCAGCGTCTGGATCTCACGCAGTAAACGCAATACCGGTCACCATACCCGTATATACAGTATATAAATATATATATATATATCTATATATTAAAAAAATAAAATAAAAAAATATATATATATATATAAAAAAATATTTATATATATATATATATATATATATACTACATTAAAGTTGAAAAGTAGCTTTTCTTTTCTTTTTTCTTCTTTTTTTTTATACTGCGACCTCCATTGTCCTTGTGTCATATCTGCATTCCCAGCTGTCAGCGAATCTTAATAATTCCGGGATCCCAAGTATCAATGTGTCACGATTCCGAGACCTCCAGTGCCAATGTGTCAGAGCTCTGGGGGCTCTTAGTGCCTCATAATTCTGAGACCCCCTCCCCTCCCTCTCCATCCCCCCTCCCTGTTCTAGCGTCAATGAGGGGCTATTTACTAAAACTGGAAGGTGCAAAATCTGGTGCAGCTCTGTACAGAAACCAATCGGCTTCCGGGATTAAGGCTCCGTTCACACCAATGCGTTTTTTTTTGTGTTTTTTTGCAGTACAGTCCATGTAACGTGGTTTCTTATGGGACATATTTACATTTACGCTTTCTTGAGCCGCTGCGTTTTTTGGAAAGGGTCGGGGACTTCTTTAAAATTAAAAAGCAGCAATTTTGCTACAATAGAGTTCAATGGGGAATCTGCAAAAATGATTGGTAGTGCGTTTTTGCCGAGTTTTGTTTTTTGCATTTTTATTCTGACCAGCAAAGAAAAAAAAAATTCCACTTAAAAAAAAAAAAGCTGAACAAAACGCAGTAAAAACACATAAAAAACAAATCAAAATTGCGTTAAAAACGTGTTGAAAAATGCAAAACGAACTGCGAAAAGCACTGCAAAACGGAGAAAAAGCAAACTGAAGGTGTGAATGGAGCCTTATTGGCAAAGCTTGATTGAACAAGCTGACGTTAGAAGCTGATTGGTTGCCATGCACAGCTGCACCAGATTCTGATTGGACCAGTTTTAGTAAATCTCCCCCAATGTGTCATAATGCTGAACAGACATGAGCACCATGGAAATGTTTGTTTCCGATGCATTCGTTCATCAAAGAATTTTGGTTTTGTCATACGTTATGTTGATCCGATCTGTTTTCAGGATTCGTTTCGCATTTTCCTTTGTCTGGGTGGATTCGAAAAATTTTGCAGTTTTCCTGGAAGATTGCCATTTATTTGATATAGTATTGAAGGATTCAATATTTTTGGACGCAAGTCCAACCCACTAAGAGAAATGGGACCCCCAGTGTCAATGTGTCATCATGTTAAGACCCCCAGTGTCAATGCATCATCATGCTGAGGACCCCAGTGTCAGTGCGTCATCATGCTGGGACCCCCAGTGTCAATGTGTTGTCATGCTGGGACCCCCAGTGTCAATGTGTCATCATGCTGAGTTCCCCAGTGTCAATGCATTATCATGCTGGGACCCCCAGTGTCAATGTTTCATCATGCTGGGACCCCCAGTGTCAATGCATCATCATGCTGGGACCCCCTGTGTCAATGTGTCATCATGCTGGGACCCTCAGTGTCAATGTGTCATCATGCTGGGACCCCCAGTGTCAATGTGTCATCATGCTGGGACCCCCAGTGTCAATGTGTCATCATGCTGAGACCCCCCGTGTCAATGTGTCATCATGCTGAGACCCCCACTGTCAATGCATCATCATGCTGAGACCCCCAGTGTCAACGCATCATCATGGTGGGACCCCCGGTGTCAATGTATCATCGTGTTGGCCCCCCAGTGTCAATGTATCCTAAGGTTGGAGCCCCTAGTACCAATGTGTCGTCATGCTGGGACCTCCAGTGTCAATGCGTCATCATGCTGGGACCCCCAGTGTCAATGTGTCATCATGCTCGGACCCCCAGTGTCAATGTGTCATCATGCTAGGATCCCCAGTGTCAATGTGTCATCATGCTGGGACCCCCAGTGTCAATGTGTCATCATGCTGGGACTCCAGTGTCAATGCGTCATCATGCTGAGACCCCCGATGTCAATGTATCATCACGCTAGGACCCCCAGTGTCAATGTGTTATCATGGTGGGACCCCCGGTGTCAATGCATTATCATGGTGGGACCCCCAGTGTCAACGTATCCTAAGGCTGGGGCCCTTAGTACCGATGTGTCGTAATTCTGGGATCTCTGTGTCAATGCATCATCATGCTGGGACCCCCAGTGTCAATGTTTCATCATGGTGGGACCCCCGGTGTCAATGCATTATCATGGTGGGACCCCCAGTGTCAACGTATCCTAAGGCTGGGGCCCTTAGTACCGATGTGTTGTAATTCTGGGACCTCTGTGTCAATGCATCATCATGCTGGGACCCCCGGTGTCAATGCATCATCATGCTGGGACCCCCAGTGTCAATGCGTCATCATGCTGGGACCCCCAGTGTCAATGTGTCATCATGCTCGGACCCCCAGTGTCAATGTGTCATCATGCTAGGATCCCCAGTGTCAATGTGTCATCATGCTGGGACCCCCAGTGTCAATGTGTCATCATGCTGGGACTCCAGTGTCAATGCGTCATCATGCTGGGACCCCCAGTGTCAATGTGTCATCATGCTCGGACCCCCAGTGTCAATGTGTCATCATGCTAGGATCCCCAGTGTCAATGTGTCATCATGCTGGGACCCCCAGTGTCAATGTGTCATCATGCTGGGACTCCAGTGTCAATGCGTCATCATGCTGAGACCCCCGATGTCAATGTATCATCACGCTAGGACCCCCAGTGTCAATGTGTTATCATGGTGGGACCCCCGGTGTCAATGCATTATCATGGTGGGACCCCCAGTGTCAACGTATCCTAAGGCTGGGGCCCTTAGTACCAATGTGTCGTAATTCTGGGATCTCTGTGTCAATGCATCATCATGCTGGGACCCCCAGTGTCAATGTGTCATCATGGTGGGACCCCCGGTGTCAATGCATTATCATGGTGGGACCCCCAGTGTCAACGTATCCTAAGGCTGGGGCCCTTAGTACCGATGTGTTGTAATTCTGGGACCTCTGTGTCAATGCATCATCATGCTGGGACCCCCGGTGTCAATGCATCATCATGCTGGGACCCCCAGTGTCAATGTGTCATCATGGTGGGACCCCCGGTGTCAATGCATTATCATGGTGGGACCCCCAGTGTCAACGTATCCATAGGCTGGGGCCCTTAGTACCGATGTGTCGTAATTCTGGGATCTCTGTGTCAATGCATCATCATGCTGGGACCCCCAGTGTCAATGTGTCATCATGGTGGGACCCCCGGTGTCAATGCATTATCATGGTGGGACCCCCAGTGTCAACGTATCGTAAGGCTGGGGCCCTTAGTACCGATGTGTTGTAATTCTGGGACCTCTGTGTCAATGCATCATCATGCTGGGACCCCCGGTGTCAATGCATCATCATGCTGGGACCCCCGGTGTCAATGCATCATCATGCTGGGATCCCCGGTGTCAATGCATCATCGTGCTGGGCCCCTAATGTCAATGTGTCCTAAGGCTGGGGCCCCTAGTACCCATGTCTCGTAATGCTGCCGGGGCCCCTGGGCAGAGGACTCGAGTTAATGTCTTCGGAGGTCCTAGAAAAGGGTTGCGGTAAGCGGGGTGAAGGACGGCGTTGGGTTTTGCGCTCACCAATCTGTGGCTTGCTGCAGATTTACATTTTTAAACACAATAAACTTCAGTGGGCTGCGCGCTGCTGGGGGAGATATTAATAATGATGGTTTATGGGACGGCATCGGGGATGTACACAAACATACAATTTATGTCACGACGCCGAGAGCCTCCACTACAGAAGGCGCGCTGTAATTTGTGCGGATGGCGGTACGGGGAGACGCGCTGACAGGCAGAGTCTATGCTGGGCTCTCTGTGGCCGAATCCGGGGTAAATCTTCCCAAACAAACCGTTATTCGAGAGATTTAGGACTGGAGGGGGAGGGGACGGGAAGATTCCTTGCCGGGGATCACACAGCACATTATGTATTTATATTATATATATTATGCCTCGTCTACCAATCAGAACTCATGCCTTTTATGACCCAGACTGCTATGTATACTCCTGGTGTCATCGTGCTGGGACCCCCAGTGTCAATGCGTCATCAGGATGGGACCCCCAATGTCAATGCGTCATCATGATGGGACCCCCAATGTCAATGCGTCACCATGCTGGGACCCCCAATGTCAATGCATCATCATGATGGGACCCCCAATGTCAATGTGTCATCATGCTGGGACCCCCAGTGTCAATGTGTCGTCATGCTGGGACCCCCAGTGTCAATGTGTCATCATGCTGGGACCCCCAGTGTCAATGCATCATCATGCTGGGACCCCCAGTGTCAATGTTTCATCATGCTGGGACCCCCAGTGTCAATGCATCATCATGCTGGGACCCCTAGTGTCAATGCATCATCATGCTAAGACCCCCAGTGTCAATGCATCATCATGCTGGGACCCCCAGTGTCAATGCATCATCATGCTGGGACCCCCAGTGTCAATACATCATCATGCTAAGACCCCCAGTGTCAATGCATCATCATGCTGGGACCCCCAATGTCAATGTGTCGTCATGCTGGGACCCCCAGTGTCAATGCGTCGTCATGCTGGGACCCCCAGTGTCAATGTGTCGTCATGCTGGGACCCCCAGTGTCAATGCATCATCATGCTGAGACCCCCAGTGTCAATGCATCATCATGCTGGGACCTCCAGTGTCAATGCATCATCATGCTGGGACCCCCAGTGTCAATGTGCCGTCATGCTGGGACCCCCAGTGTCAATGTGTCGTCATGCTGGAACCCCCAGTATCAATGCGTCATCATGCTGGAACCCCCAGTGTCAACGTGTCGTCATGCTAGGACCCCCAGTGTCAATGCATCATCATGCTGAGACCCCCAGTGTCAATGCATCATCATGCTGGTACCCCCAGTGTCAATGCGCCGTCATGCTGGGACCCCCAGTGTCAATGTGTCGTCATGCTAGGTCTGAACCTAGACGTACATTGTAAGCTCTTGGGATCAGGGCCCTCTGTTTCCTCCTCTACCAAATTGTATTGTAATTGTAACATCTGCCTTCATGTTGTAAAGCGCTGCGCACACTGTTGGCGCGATATAAATCCTGTAATAATACTGTAGGTGTAGTAGACGCGTATGGATGAGCTTTTCGCATTTTAAAGTGAGGAAATCCCCCCCTAACTTCCTGTTGTGGTCAGCAGGACAGGAAGTGAGAGCAATTCTATCCAATGGAGTCACAGACAGAAAAATTAAAAAAAAAAATGTTTTAAATAAATAAATAAACGTTCCAACCCTCCTCTACTCTAGTATAACGGTTTGGTTAGAGTTCCCCTTTAATCCCCGCTAAGTCTGTGCGGCCACACACATCGCCATTCATCTCGCTCCTCGCGCGGCACCGCCTGCAATTACCGTGATGGATAACGAAAGTTTCATTTTCTTGGAAAGTGCGGCGCCAGCAAACGTTTTCATTGTACCTCTATAATTAGATTGACTTGAAATCTGCATTGTGTTGTCTTTTTAATTTTAGTTCTTTTTTTTTGACAAGAGTCTTCTTCATTCCACGCCGTCATATTAGCGAAAGAGAAGAGAGGAGAATTCCCGGGAGAGGCTCGGGTGATTCCTATATGGAAATCTGTCTGTTACGCATTGTTTCACCCGCCGGACAGTTCCGCGGGACGGGCGGACGCACTGCTTCCACCCGAACCACCCGGGGTGGGGGGCTTGTAAAGCAATGGTTCGTGTAGCACTACCCCCTAAGGCAGGGATGGGCAAGTGTGGCCCTCCAGCTGTTGTAGAACTACAAGTCCCATGAGGCATTGCAAAACTGACAGTTACAAGCATGACTCCCAAAAGCAGAGGCATGATGGGACTTGTAGTTTTGCAACAGCTGGAGGGCCGCAGTTGCCCACCCCTGCCCTTAGGGGTCGCTGTTGATTTGTGTCCCCATATCAGCCTGCACAGCCAGGCAATCGGCATTCTCCACACAAGTTTGCATTCAGACTCAGAAATCAGTCCTTGAGCTTTTGTTTCGTGGTTGAGAGCTGGGATGGGGTAAGTGGGGGGGGGGGGGTATAGGATGCCCAAAGGAGCGAACAGCTGAGGACAAACTTCCTGGAACTAGTCACAAGCTTCTCTGCAGCACAGTCTCTGTTGGAGAGCCAGCCAGCGTCTCCCCGATGTACCACCCCAGACCATAGATCAGAGGTGTCAAACTGGCGGCCCTCCAGCTGTTGCAAAACTACAAGCCCCATCATGCCTCTGCCTTTGGGAGTCATGCTTGTAACTGTCATTCTTGCAATGCCTCATGGGACTTGTAGTTTGGCAACAGCTGGAGGGCCGCCAGTTTGACACCCGTGCCCTAGATGAAATTCTCCTCTTCCCCCAGCAATCTGGAGGTTTTCCTTAGCAGGGAATCTGACTCCTGTCCCTTTAAATAGGTGAACAGTCAACTAGTAGGGGGCTAACCTGGTTTCCCTCCAGAGTGCTCCTTCCCCTATCCTCCCATTGGGTGCAGGTGTATTCACTCAGATCCTCTCCTGTACTGCTTGTGGGTTGGCTGCTGCTACCTGGCCTATCAGCTGGGCTGCTCCTTCCCTGCCATACAGGTGGTCCTCACTCAGGGGGCCAGTGAGCTCTGGGCTTTCCTCCTTTCCAGCTCCAGGCTCGCAGGCAGACCTCATCCCACTAGGCCTCCTGGCAGCTTCCTTCCTCAAAAGCTTACATCTTCCTCTTGACTCTCAGCACTCTACCACTCCAACCACTCCTGCTACTGAGCAGGTTCCAACACTTTTAAGGGAGTCCCAGCCCCTTAACAAGCCTTCTGTTGGGGATTGGCTGAGGTTCCTCAAGAGTGCAGCCAACCACTCCTCAGATCCACCTACTGCCTCTAAGGCACGGGTGTCAAACTGGCGGCCCTCCAGCTGTTGCCAAACTACAAGTCCCATGAGGCATTGCCTGGAGTGGCCTGCCTAAACCCCACATCTGATTATTTAGAGACCACCAAGTTAAGGCCACCTGGATGTGGCCCAGCCAAACCTCGTCACTATAAATGATCACCCACTTGTGGCCACCAAGACCCTTCCCTCTTACTGGAGTGGCCTGGCCAAACCCCACCTCTAATTATTTGGGTCCACCCAGTCAAAGCCACTCAGATGTGGCCCATCCAAACCCCACTTCTAATTATGGAGAATCACCAACCTGTGGCCACCAAAATCCTTTCAACTTATTGGAGTGGCCTGCCCAAACCCCACCTCTAATTATTGGGGGACCACCCAGTCAAGGCCATTCAGACGAAGCCCACACAAACCTCTTTTATTAATGGAGAACCACCCACAATAGGCCACCAAGACTCTTCCCGCTTGCTGGAGTGGCTTTCCCACACCCTACCTCTGATTATGCTGGGACCACCCAGCCAAGGCTGTCCAGACCTTGTCCACTTACCGGAGTGGCCCGCCCAAACCCCACATCTAATTAGTGTGGGACTACCTACTCATGGCCACCCAAAACTCTGCCCATTTACCGGAGTGGCCCACCCAAACACCACATCTAATTAGTGTGGGACTACCTACTCATGGCCCCTCATACTCTGCCCATTTACTGGAGTGGTCCGCCCCAAACTCCACCTCTGATTATGCATGGACACTTATTCATGGCCACCCATATCCTGACCCCATCCACTTACTGGAGTGGCCTTTCCAAACCCCATGTTTGATTATGCAGGGACCACTCATTCATGGCCACCTGGGCCCTGCCCACTTACCAGAGTGGCCCACCCAAACCCCACATCTAATTATGGTGGGACTACATACTCATGGCCACCCAGACCCTGCCCCTACTGGAGTAGCCCACCACAAACCCCGCCTCTGATTATGCAGATACCACTTATTCATGGCCACCCATACCCTGAGCTATTGAGGTTGGAAAAACTTATTTTTTTGTTTGTTTTTACAGAGCAGCTAAGTTTAGTAAGGTAAACATAGGAAAAGAAACTGATAGCTCCAACTGCTGGCTACATATGGAAATATAATGCAGTACATGTTAATATGCAAAATCTTCTGTGTGCCGGACTAAAAAAAAAAAAAATATATATTTTTGTTTTTAGTTCTGGTTGTATAAAGTAAATGCAAAAAAATTAAGCATATTCACGGCACATTTTCTTTCCCGTTACATTTTTTTTTCTTTTTATTCTCTGTTACTGAAGTTCATTAATTTTTATACGATGATATAAGATGCATTTTTGCTGCCTTAGCAGAAGAGAAAATATCGACCATACACTGGGGTTTATTTGTCTCCCCGTAGACCTCTACGCTTTTTTGTAGACTTTCCTGATAAAATATGGGACCGTGGCTCGGCGACCTCCTGCGAAACGCAAGAGAGACGTGCGCATATTAGTCCCTCATGAATTTTCACTCTTGGGAAAAAAAAGGGGGGGTTTTGGAAAAGTAACAAATTAGGCGATGTCACATCCGAGGAGGCTTAATGGTTTTACAACCAAGATTAATATACTTCGAAGCAAGAGTTATCTTCGGGAGCAGGTTGTTAATTGTCGGTGGATGTAGAGATTGTACTCTATTTCTTGAATCTGATGCAGCCAGTTATGGTTTGTGTAGAGAGAATTAGCATTTCTACAGCGGAATTAAAGACGACGAGGGAAGTTCATTGAAAGGATCACGGCTACACCTAGATGTCAAAGGAGCGCTAAACGTAAAACCGGAAAGGTTACAAAAGTTGCACTGAAATAATGATTACAGCTATGCCTGAAAATGTGGAATTCGCTCCTTCCCTCCCAAATTCCTTTTTTTTTAATGCAATTCTCTTCATTCTTCTTGTCTCCACAACTGCCACTCTTTTGGGTAAGGTGTATGGATTTATACAGGGCTTCATTTCTCAGAGAATAGATGCAGGAACTCCCCCTTTCTCTGCACCTACCCACCTCCAAGGACCATCCCTTGGTTCCACCCCCTACCCACCTCTGAGGACCATCCCTTGGTTCCAGCCCCCTACCCATCTCTGAGGATCATCCCTTGGTTCCACCCACTACCCACATCTGAGGACCATCCCTTGGTTTACCCTCTACCCACCTCCGAGGACTATCCCTTGGTTCCAACCCCCTACCCATCTCCGAGGACCATCCCTTGGTTCCACCCCCTACCCACCTCTGAGGACCATCCCTTGGTTCCAGCCCCCAACCCATCT
The DNA here is from genome assembly GCF_062004578.1 of Staurois parvus. Lineage (NCBI taxonomy): Eukaryota > Metazoa > Chordata > Amphibia > Anura > Ranidae > Staurois > Staurois parvus. The sequence goes on from NW_028318527.1 coordinate 246,966, forward strand.
CCGAAGATCATCCCTTGGTTCCACCCCCTACCCACCTCCGAGGACCATCTCTTGGTTCCAGCCCTCTACCCATCTCCGAGGATCATCCTTTGGTTCCACCCACTACCCACATCCGAAGACCATCCCTTGGTTCCAGCCCCCTACCCATCTCCGAGGATCATCCCTTGGTTCCACCCACTACACACATCCGAGGACCATCCCTTGGCTCTACCCCCTACCCACCTCCGAGGACCATCCCTTGGTTCCAGCCCCCTACCCATCTCCGAGGATCATCCCTTGGTTCCACCCCCTACCCACCTCCGAGGACCATCCCTTGGTTCCACCCCCTACCCACTTCCAAGGACCATCCCTTGGTTCCACCCCCTTCCCACCTCTGAGGACCATCCCTTGGTTCCACCCCCTACCCACCTCCGAGGACCATCTTTTGGTTCCACCCCCCTACCCACCTCTGAGGACCATCCCTTGGTTCCACCCCCTACTCACCTCTGAGGACCATCCCTTGGTTCCACCCACTACCCACCTCCGAGGACCATCCCTTGGTTCCACCCCCTACCCACCTCCGAGGACCATCCCTTGGTTCTACCCACTACTCACCTTCTAGGATCATCCCCCGGTTCTACCCCCTACCCACCTCCGAGGACCATCCCTTGGTTCCACCCCATACCCACTTCGCAGTCCTGCCCCTTTTAGAGAATATAGAACCAAGTATCATTTTGTGGTACTAAATAATTTGTATGGGATTTGTTAACCCTTTGACGCCGAGCGCACGCAAATATGCGGCCTCCCGGCATCTAGGCCTTGATGCCGTGCGGACACATATTTGCCTGCAAGTAGAAAATACATATGTGCTGAGAGCGCGCGCCCTCAGCGTGACTCACGGAAAGGCCCCGATCTCTCCATTCGATCGGGACCTTTTCTGATCATGTGACCGCCTATACCAGCATTTACTCAGAGAATAGGTGCAGGAACTTTTCCTTGTCTGCGCCCCCTACCCTCCTCTGAGCACCGTTCACCGAGTTACTGTTGCCTTTCTATCATCTGGAACCAGTCTGCCCATTCTCCTCTGACCTCAACAAGGCATTTTCATCCACACAACTGCCACTGACTGGATGTTTTCTCTTTTTCGGACCATTCTCTGCAAACCTTATAGATGGTTGTGTGTGAAAATCCCAGTAGATCAGCAGTTTTTTAAATCCTCAGACCAGACTGTCTGGTACCAACAACATTGCCACATTCAAAGTCACTTAAATCCCCTTTCTTCCCAATTCTGATGCTCGGTTTGAATTTCAGCAAGTCATTTTCACCACGTCTAGATGCCTAAATGCGTTGAGTTGCTGCCATGTGATTGGCTGATTAGCAATTTGTGTTACCAAGCAATTGACCAGGCGTAGCTGTGGTTGGTGAGTGTATATATGGGCATACCTGTGGGATCCTTGTAGAGGTTGGTAGTCTGTAGCAGTCGATAATACTCCAGTGATCTCCCGGCTGTCTTTCAGAACTGTGCCGAGCGACTGCTCTGCTACTGACTGAACATAGGATGTTTCTTGTTCAGCCTGGGCGGCATTCAGGGAAACGTATTTTTCTAAATTTTTCTGATTGGATGAGGTGGAGATCAAGACATCACCGCTCTGCCTCCCTTTCTCGTCCAGAGACATCCCTACTACAGTGATCTCCACTATCTCCTGGGCTCCGTACCAAGTGGCTGCCCTGCTGCATTGCGAAAACAGGAGATGGGCGGCTAGGCACGGATGCCAATCATTGAATGCTTTCAAAGCATTCTAAGACTGGATGAGGATAAGTAGTGATGTCATACTCTCCACCTCATCCAATCAGAGAAAGCTTTGCATTCATTGGGAAATGGTGTTCCGTAAATGGTACCTGTCCCAAGCAAGTGACCTTCTGTGCAGTAGGGCAGCCACTCAGCATGGGCATCCAGGGATCATTTTGTATTCTTTTCAATGAACACACAGTGTTCTTTAATTGGATGAGGTGGAGTAGTGATGTCATACTCGCCACCTCATCCAATCAGAGAAAGCTTTGCATTCATTGAGAAATGGTGTTCCGTAAATGGCGCTTGTCCCAAGCAAGTGAACATCTGTGCAGTAGGCCAGCCACTCGGCATGGGCATTCATTGAACACTTTGTATTTTTTCAATGCACACAAAGTGTTTTCTGACTGGATGAGGTGGTGATTAAGATGTCTCCACTCTGCCTCTCTTTCTTGTCCAGAGATATCCCTACTACAGTGATCTCCACTATCTCTTGGGCTCCGTACCAAACGGCTGCCCTGCTGCATTGTGAAAACAGGAGATGGGCGGCTAGGCACGGGTGCTAATCATAGAATGCTTTCAAAGCATTCTAAGACTGGATGAGGTGGAGTAGTGATGTCATACTCTCCACCTCGTCCAATCAGAGAAAGCTTTGCAATGGTGTTCCGTAAATGGCGCTTGTCCCAAGCAAGTGACCATCTGTGCAGTAGGCCAGCCACTCGGCATGGGCATTCAGGGAACACTTTGTATTTTTTCAATAAACACAGAGTGTTCTCTGATTGGATGAGGTGGAGTAGTGATGTCATACTCACCACCTCATCCAATCAGAGAAAGCTTTGCATTCATTGGGAAATGGTGTTCCGTAAATGGTACCTGTCCCAAGCAAGTGACCTTATGGGCAGTAGGGCAGCCACTCGGCACGGGACCTAGAAGTTGGTGGAGACCAGGGGTGGACTGACAACTCATGGGGCCCCCGGGCAATAGGGGATCATGGGGCACCTGTGTCCTTGCCCACACTCAAAGTACACCCAAAAAAGCCTATAAAAGGTACCAGGGGCATTTCATGGGGCCCCCTACTGACCCTTGGGCAGTGCCTGAATGCTCGAATGATCAGTCCACCCCTGGTGGAGATCACTGTAGTAGTGGTGGTCTGGTATCAGAAAATTAATTTAAATCAATTTTGGTGGCTTTTGTAGAACATCGATCGGGTTTCCCGGACATCACACCAGTTGGTTTTACCATGAAATGAAGGACCAGACAGGGCTGCATGACATTAATAGCGAGCATTACATGACATAATTACATGGGGTTGGCTCGCTAGTTTTTTCCTGTTTAAAGGCCCTTCGCGGGTAAAGGACAAACCTACAGCACAAACAAGGTAATCGAATAAATAGACAAACGGTGGTGACTTATGAGAAAATGATTGCTGGATACAGCACACAGATCAATGGCTTCAATAAATACTTGATTGCAACTTATTGGAGCCGGCGGAGCCATCATCTCCGCATCTTCGAGTTCTCCGTACGGCTGGCAGTGCCTTTCAGTCACCGTGGAGAAGAACATTCGTTACTTGGTATTAGATTGCCTTTTTGGGGTGATTTCCTGAAGGTCAGAAACACAATTATGGAGTAATACGGAAGCTTTAAACTTAAAGGGGAAACTGTATTGTATTTCGAGGGAACGCGCATATGGCGATATTGTAACCTTTGTTGTGAATTTTGTATTTTTACATATTACTTCTCTCTATGACATATAGAGATTTATATACTGCCGCACTATTGTTCTGTTTCAAATGCCACTTTATGCATTGACAGAACTCCTTAAACCCAGTCTGTGTGGTCACCTGCTGACTTGGCACGATCCACAGGCACCTTAACTCTTCAGTAAGACACAGGAGTTGAATCAAACACAATTTTACTTCAGGTAATTGCAGTACAGGGGTATTTCTGCAGTCTTTTGAAGTATATGAAGACAATGCCTTTCCCAAGCCCTGAACCTGCAAAGAACTTATACGTACTGAGGGAATATGGAAGAAAGAGGGAAGGTCTGGCTAGGACTGAACTAACTGGTACTAAACAGGAGGGGAAAATAAAATCACATAATATATACAGTATATGTATTGTACATTCACATCAATCCCTAACCCTCGATGGTTAAAGTGAACTCATAAACACCTGCAGATCACAAACAGTGCAGCTCACAGAAGCTTCAGGAAGCATGGAGTACACCCCTAAAACAAAAGTGTATGCTAGGTCACTGGCTGAAAGTGCTGAAGCCAATTGTCAAGAATGACCAATTAATTCTTCCAGACCAAAACAAGACCAAGACCAGACCAGACCAGAACCAGAAGGGACCAATACCAGAACAGACCAAGACCAGATTAAAACCAGAATGGACCAAGACCAAAACAGACTACAACCAGGCAAAGACCAGACCAAGACCAGTACGGACTAAGATCAGACCAAGAACAAACCAAGACCGAAATAGACCAATATCAGAATGGACCAAGACCAAGCAAAGAACAGACCAAAACCAGACTTAATCTAGGCAAAGACCATTCTAAGACCAGAACAGACTAAGATCAGACCAAGAACAGACCAAGACCAGAATGGACCAAGACCAGAATGGACCAAGACCAAAACAGACTACAACCAGGCAAAGACCAGACCAAGACCAGTACGGACTAAGATCAGACCAAGAACAAACCAAGACCCAAATAGACCAAGACCAGGCAAAGACGAGACCAAAACCAGACTTAAACTAGGCAAAGACCATTCCAAGAACAGACTAAGATAAGACCAAGAACAGGCCAAGACCAGAACGGACCAAGACCAGAACGGACCAAGACCAGACCAAGACTAGACAAAGACCGGACCAAGACAAGAACAGACCAAGACAACACCAAGACCAGACCAAGACAATAACAGACTAAGACAAGACCAGACCAAGACCAGACCAAAACCAGACCACGATCAGACCAGACCAGATCAGAACCAGAATGGACCAAGACCAAAACAAACCAAGACCAGAACGGACCAAGACCAGGCAAAAGACCAGACCAACACCAGACCAGACCAAGACCAGGCAAAGACCAAACCAAGATTAGAACGGACCAAGACCAGACCAAGACTAGGCAAATACCAGACCAAGACCAGAAAGAACCAAGACCAGACCAAAACCAGATCAAGACCTGACCTAGACTAGGCAAAGACTAGTCCAAGACCAAAACAGACAAGGACCAGAACAGACCAAGGCCAGTACGTACAAAGACCAGACCATGACTAGGCAATGACCAGACCAAGACAAGAACAGACTAAGAGAACACCAAGACCAGACCAAGACCAGACCAAAACCAGACCACGTTCAGACCAGACCAGATCAGAACCAGAATGGACCAAGACCAAAAAAAACCAAGACCAGAACGGACCAAGACCAGGCAAAGACCAGACCAACACCAGACCAGTCCAAGACCAGGCAAAGACCAGACCAAGATTAGAACGGACCAAGACTAGGCAAATACCAGACCAAGACCAGAAAGGACCAAGACCAGACCAAAACCAGATCAGGACCAGACCTACACTAGGCAAAGACTAGTCCAAGACCAAAACAGACAAGGACCAGAACAGACCAAGGCCAGTACGTACAAAGACCAGACCATGACTAGGCAATGACCAGACCAAGAGAAGAACAGACTAAGAGAACACCAATACCAGACCAAGACCAGGCAAAGAACAAATCAACACCAGAACAAATCAGCACCAGACCAAGACCAGGACAAGACCAGATCTTATGATCCAGGCTTCCCTGTCAGACAGCACAGCCTGATGCTTGACCCCCGATGCTGCAGCAGCACAGCTTGCTCAAAAAAAACTCCCCCAATCTGCACTTTAGAGAGTAAGCATCATCCTACAAACAGAATCCCTCTGCTCTCGCCTCCTGTCAGCATGTTCCCTCACAACACATGTCTGTACTAAAAAAAAAGAGTAATAATACAGATCTTTCTTACACAGGTTAGGCAGGGTAGGTAGCAGGAGGGGCAGAAAACATTTATAAAATAGTGTTAGGCAGGAATTCCTTTATTAGACATCCACAGCTGGAAAGTTAAAACAAAAGTTACTATCACTTTAACTTGAACCGTCTTCCTGTTGGTGACAACAGCGGACCACGCCTGCACAATGTGTGTCAGCACAGCTACATCTAAAGATCACCCGGCAGTAATATTAACAGTGTGACCACATAGGAGCGCCATTATGAAACAGGGACAGAGCGTTGTCACCCTGTAACAGGAAGTACCCGATGAAGGATTGTCCCGGCAGGATCACCAGATTATTTTACCAAAAGCTTCAGATTTACAACGATTAAAGGCAACTGGCAAAGGTCCACTAACACGGTAGAGTTTATCTGCGATTTCAGCGATCGGGTTCAGATCTACCTTGAACGCGAAACGGCCGACATTCTTTGTTTCCCTTTTCTTGATTGGAAATTAACTTTTACGGGGCCATCACTACAAGTTTCCCTGCATGCTGGACTTCTGACGTTTATATCATTTCTCGGAAGACCAGATGTGCGCAGAAAGACGTTTTCATAACTCAGCCAAGTCCCGCGGCCTCCCCTTCCACGGCAACGCGGAACAGCTGACGGTCGTATTGTAGCGCTACGGCGCCAGCAGGAGATCCACAAACTCCTCCACTGACTTTACGTGTGTTGTGGTCTCTCCTGCCAAGTCTTGGTAATATCCGAACTTGAAGCCCCCCAGAGTGGCATAAGCGCCATATGGGCCTGTGTACAACGCGTAATGCCTAAACGACGGACCCGTAAACTACGCCTGCCGGCGCTTTTATGGTCAGTTGCCTCCGGAGGCAAAAATTTTCCCATTCAACTTTTTAGTTTTTTTTAAAGGAAACCCATCACAAGAGCAATAGTTGACCCCCCTTTTAAAAACGGTGGTCGCCTGGCTCCCATTCCGATGGTCTTTGAAGCAGAATTTCAGGTTAATAAAAAGAAAAGTCCTACATATACATTCTCTATGACTTGTCTACCAAGGGCTTTAAGAGCCGGTGAAGGGCTTCACAAAAAAAGTGATCTAGGGTTCTCAAAATGGTTGCCCCCCACTTCCCCGCTAGTGGTACCCATGGTGGTTCCTGGGCTTTCCCATTCTTTCAGGGAGCCACAGGACTGCGGGAAATAGCTTGCCCCATGAGAGCAGGAGGAACTTGGAGGAAAGATGCGACCAGTGGTGTATTTAGGTTTTGTGCTGCCCTAGGCAACACAAAAATTGGCACCCCCCCTCAGGGAGAGCCCTACATTGACCAAGAACACCCCTGCCCCCACCCGAGACAGCCTTCCACTACTACTGTCCTCCATACTCCATCCACCATCGCCCATGGAGAGAAAAAGAAAGACACTCACCTTCACAGCTCCGGACATGAGAGTCGGGCTGTGGGTACAATGTCATGAAACCTGCAGCCTCTTTTGGAACCCACCAGGTCCCCATGCCATGTGTGTCCTTTCTTCCATCCCTTCTTCTGATGGGCAGTGCTGTGAAAAATGCCATCCTAGGCAAATGCCATGTTTGCCTTGTGGTAAATACACCCCTGGATGCGACTAATGACCCCAAAATTCGTATTATATCCGGGGGCACAGGAGTCATTTCTTGGTTAGTGTTGCTGAGGATGTAGCTATTCTAGTGCCATCTGTGCTTGAATATCTTTACTGGAGGACAGGGAAGACATTGGGTTCTTATAGACACCCCTTGTCTCCATAAAAACCTGTCACCTGCCCATCCTTTCACGTTGTTACTAGGAAACAAATGCACTGCGACAGTGTGAAAAGGCTCTAAGGAAATGCTTCCTCCTGCCTACCGCAGACTGATGTCTTCATTTCAGGAAAATTGGACCGAACATCACGAAAACAGCTTGCCCAATGAGAGCAGGAGGAACTTGGAGGAAAGATGTGACTAATGACCCCAAAATTGATGTGTATTATATCCGGGGTCACAGGAGTAATTTCTTGGTTAGTGTAGCTGAGGATGTAGCTATTCTAGCACCATCTGTGCTTGAATAGCTTTATTGGAAGACATTGGGTTCTTATAGACACCCCTCGTCTCCATAAAAACCTGTCACCTGCCCATGCTTACACATTGTTACCAGGAAAAAACCGCACTGCGACAATGTGAAAAGGCTCTAAGGAAATGCTGCCTCCGGCCTGCTGCAGATTGATGACTTCATTTCAGGCAAATTGGACCGAACCTCAAGGATGTCGCCCTCCAGAGGATTCCCCCCCCCCCCCCTTCTGACCAGGCCATTTTTTGCATTACGGCGCTGCGTTACTTTAGCTGACAATTGTGCGGTCGTGCAACGCCACGCCCAAATGAAATTTACGTCCTTTTTTCCCCACAAATGGAGATTTCTTTTGGTGGTATTTGATCACTTGTGCGTTTTTGATTTTTTGCACTATAAAAAAAAAAGACCGACGATTTTGAGAAAAAACCAATATTTTTTACTTTTTGCTATTAAACACGTCCAGCAAAAAAATTTTAAAAAATCACATTTCCTCATAAATTTAGGTCCAAAATGTATTCTGCTCCGTGTCTTTGCTACAAAAAAATTCCCAATACGTGTCAATTAATTGGTTTACGTGAAAGTTATAGCGTTTACAAATGGTGGTATAGATACTGTTTTTTTTTTTTGACTAGTAATGGCGGCGATCAGCGACTTATAGCGGGAATGCGGTGGGAATTCTGACATTGGGGGGGAACTGACTTGGTGTCACTGACATCCCCAGTAACACTAATACAGTGATCAATGCTAATAAAAAGCACTGACTGTACTAATGGCACTGAGCAGGAAGGGGTTAACATGAGGGGCGATCAAAGGGTTAACTGTGTGCTGTTTTACTGTGTGCTGTGTCTGTGCTTCACTGTAGGCACACTTCTTTGTATGGCTGTGCTATGCAGAGCCATACAAAGCAGTGTTCAGGAGCTGACGGGAAAGAGATCTGTGCTCTTTACTTAACCCCTTCACACTGGTCGAGTGCAAATGTGGGCCTAGACGCCAAACGGCTGCACATTTGCGCTCTATTTAAAAAGAACATACGTGCTGAGAGCGAGCGCCCTGCGCGCTCCCAGCACACATGTCCGGTACTCACGGAAAGGTCCCGATCTCCTCTTTCGATCGGGACCTTTCCCGATCATGTTACCACCGTGCCGGCGTGTCACGGCGGTCACATGACCCTAAACCCGCCCCGTCTCCCGGCTTCTGAAACCCTTAAAGGGCCAGGAGGCACCAGCGTGAAGGGGTTAATACTCCTCAATCACTGAGTGCCGGTGAGTACTCACTGGCTGGGACCCGGTGATTGACAGCCAAGGCCACGAATAGTGGTGCGGGTAGGGCGCGCATGCGGTTGTCATGCGCTCTCTATCCGGAAATGCGAAATCATGTATATATACGTGATTTTGCGCACCCCTGCCGCCCTGTAGCAGTATTACGGGGAAGCTTTTAATGATCAAATAGATTTTTTGAAAAATGAAACTCCTGCTGTATATCACGACATGTTAGGAATCTAAATGGTTCACTAAAAGCTCTGCCCCCTCCCTGCCCCTGAGTCTCACTCCTCCTGCTGCAGCAGAAGTCTACTTGCTCGTGCGCTGTGCAGCACAAGGCTTTCCGCACTGCTACGGCCTCGTATTTCACTTCTTTCCCCTCCCAGTAAACAGCGTGAAGTTAGTGGCAGATTTTCGGCGTTTTTAATCTCTTTCTCCTTGAGCTAATAACAAGGCGGCAAGAAACTGAAAACTCCATCCACTCCGTTCCAGCCGAATCCCACCGGCGAATCAACTGCCTTAAACATCTGGAAGTCACTAAAACGCGTCCCCGGGATGATAAAAGAACTAATTGTACCAATAAATTTAATGACGCGCCCGTACAGTGTACCTTTAAATTTAATATGTCATAATTAATCCTTCGTACGGACCTATTCCGCAATACCGCCAGGTCTGACGGAGAACGCCGAGGAGTCCGCCAAATCCCCCCGATCCTATCAATAATACGCCAAATATTAAAGTGGAATCAGGGGTGTGATTCTGCACATGGGGGGGATCAAACGTGATCAATTCTTAAACAGAAACATAAAGATTTGATTTAAAAAAAACTGCAAAGATTCTAGAAAACTTTGTTTAAGATTCTTACCCGATTCTGTTGTGTAGGTACTGAGACAGGCCATTGCTGTACCTTTCTCAGTGGGAGGGGTTGTAGTGGGAGGGGCTGCCTACTTTGATCAACTGATTGGTCCTAGTGATGTTATGGGTGGGAGGGGCTGCTTCTGTGATCACATGATCAGTCCCATTGTTTTAGAGTTGTAGTGGGAGGGGCTGCCTGATTTGATCACATGATCAGTCCCAGTGATATAACAAGTGGGAGGGGTTGCTTCCGTGATCACGTGATCAGTCCAATTGTTGTAGATTTGTCGTGGGAGGGGCTGTCTACTTTAATCAAATGATTTGTCATAGTGATGTTATGGGTGGGAGGGGCTACTTCTGTGATCACATGATCAGTCCCAGTGTTGTAGAGTTGTCGTGGGAGGGGCTGTCTACTTTAATAAAATGATTGGTCGTAGTGATGTTATGGGTGGGAGGGGCTACTTCTGTGATCACATGATCAGTCCCATTGTTTTAGAGTTGTAGTGGGAGGGGCTGCCTGCCTTTATCACATGATCAGTCCCAGTGATATAACAAGTGGGAGGGGCTTCTTCCATGATCACATGATCAGTCCAATTGTTGTAGATTTGTCGTGGGAGGGGCTGTCTACTTTAATCAAATGATTGTTTTAGAGTTGTCATGGGAGGGGCTGTCTGATTTGATCACATGATCAGTCCCAGTGATGTAACAAGTGGGAGGTGCTATTTTTATGATCACATGATCAGTCCCATTGCTTTTTGAGTTGTTGTAGGAGGGGCTGCCTGCTTTGATCACATGATCTGTCCCAGTGATGTAACAAGTGGGAGGGACTGCTTCTGTGATCACGTGATCAGTCCCATTGTTGTAGAGTTGTAGTGGGATGGGCTGTCTACTCCAATCAACTGACTGGTCCTAGTGATGATACGGGTGGGAGGGGCTACTTCTGTGATCACATGATCAGTCCCATTGTTGTAGAGTTGTAGTGGGAGGGGCTGTCTACTTTAATCAAATATTAGGTCCTAGGGATGTTCTTAAACAGAAAGATAAAGATTTGATAAAGAAAAAAAAATTAAAAGATTCCAGAAAACGTTGTTTAAATTTCTTACCCGCTTCTACTGTGCAGGCAATTAGACATACAGCTGCAATTTAAAATGGTGCAATTTGTGTGCGATTTTAGAGTCATGTCAGATGCGATTTCAGAAAACTTCATTGCTACTTGTGAAGATTTTCAATGATTTCTTGCCATTTGCAGTGCGATTTCCATGATATTCTATGGATGTGAAATCGCCACAAAACTGCAGAAAAAGTCATGCAAGAACTACTTTAGAATACACTGACGTTCGCCTTCATGAGATGCCATTTCAGTTGCGATTTCGATTCGCTAATTGCACCTGAAATTGCACCGGTAGAACCTGTCATGTATTTAGCTTTTTGCCTGGAGTTGCCCTTTAAGTCTTGGATCCACCTCTTCGTAATTGAATATACAGCAGTCAAGGTTTATTTTATAGAAATGTTCCTCTTCTTTTTTTTTCTTTTGAAGCCCATCGCTGATGTTATTACACCAAATACATTGAATATTGTGTCGAGGTTAGAAAATTACTCCTCGCAGGAAATCTGCAGCTCTTTTAGCGTTTGACCTGTTTGCTCATCAACTCAGCGACACGTTCAATCTAAATTATTAAGCAGCTATTTGTGTAGGACATGGCGCTCATTCCTGAGCAATAACGGCCCTCTGATAGTTCACCAATTACCGCATAACCTTTGTTTATATATCGCATGAAAGAACCAAACCGAGAGCGGGGCTGATGCAAATTCCACTTACGGACCTGAAGATTTCTCATTTCCAGCGTAAGCGCATTTCCAATGTAAATTACGTCAAGACCGTGTTGCTGCGCTAACCGCATTAGTCTTCAAACTGATTGGAAGGGAAGATGGGGCAATTCATACTCCGGATGTGCAGACTTCCCCGTGATACTATGCTGCGTCTTCTCTTACACCCCGGTCACATCGGGTGCGGCTTGGCATGCAATGTGCATGCCATGTGTGACGGGAATCACTTTGGGTGGGGGGCCCAGCAAACTTTGGAGAGGTGGGGAGACCCCTGTCTCAGTTACCCATGTCCTTCTTATGTGTAAGCAGGGGCGGACTGCCAACTCATGGGGCCCCCGGGCAATAGGGGATCATGGAGCCCCTGTGCCCTTGCCTAAACTCAAAAAACCCTATGAAAAAGGTACCAGCGGCATCTCATGCAGCCCCACACTGACACCAGGCCCTCAGGCAGTGCCCGAGTTTCCAAATGGTCAGTCTGCCCCTCTGTGTAAGTCACCCTGTGCTTGTTAGGGGTACAGGATGATCTGTCCTAATATTGGGGTGGGGGGTTGTTGTTTAATGCCATGTGGTTGCATCCCATTGTTCTATTGTCTGTCTTGCTTGGGAGCAAACTATTATGGGATGTATGTGTTTATGTGTATTGGCTTGGTGGGGGGTGTCTCCAGCAGCCCTCCCTGCTGATGGGACTGTCTGTTGGTGTGTCTCTTGTTACTAAATGTAGATTGCCCCGCCCTGTGTCATTTTGCAGGGAGGGGGGATTGTTCCCCTGAGTGTATATATCTTGTATTTGTATTCAAATAAACTAGTCTACTTTCTGGATTACTTCAAGATTGGTGTCGTCTAGTCTTGTTTGGTTGGCTTTGGTGTCTGTGGTCGGTGTTCGGACGGGGAAGCGGTAGTCTAACGGAAATACCCAAGTGCAGTCGGGGGTCGGGGGTGTTTTTTTGAGCACTGGGACAGATAACAGGTGCTGGCTGCATTATTTATCAGGGACTACACAGGGGCAGCGAGCAGTGATCAGAGGTACTGGGGTGGTAACCAGGGATACTGGTGATTAGGGACACTGAGGCGGTGTTTCGTACTACAGTGATTTCCAGCTTCTAGTGGGATCCCACAGGTATCCTATAAGCTGGAGCAAAGTAATTATGCAAAGATTGCCATACCTGGAATTCTTCTTTAACATAATCTCTTGGGATCCTGCCATAAAGGTCCTTGCTTAGGCACTTCCTGTAATAGGGTGACAACGCTCTGTCTCTGACACCCAATTCTGCTCCTGCGTTGTCACCCTGTCACATGCTCTACCAATGGAGACTACACGTTTCCAAGCCAACAAACATAACACAGGCATGGTCCTTTGTTGTTATCATTACGAATCCCACCCTGAGATATGCCGTGCAGCTATTGCTTTTTTGTGGGGCTTTTTTCTCTTTGGATGTATCAGCGCAGTCCGATAATGTATTACCATCTAATGAAACTCTAAAGAAATACATTGTAAACGCAGCAAGCGCACATAGAAATGCACTGATGATGTGTTGTACAAATGCATAGCGGCACATTAACCTGCATGCTGGGTGGTGAAGTATGTCCTATAATAAAGTGCATGGAAACCAACCGCATAGGAGATGAAAAGAAAACATATGGAGACACGCTGAGAACACGCTTACATCTCAATCCTATGTACATGCTTTTCTAAAAACATGATATACTTCTCCTGCACATACCCAACATGGGGCCACATCAGGGAATGGCTTATCTGGGAACAAATGTATTACAATTGGTATTCCTGGACCTGCCCAGATATCCTCCTACCACCCTGTAACCCTGTATGGGAAGATCTTTTATTCGGGGTAAAAGACACTTCATTGATTAGATGTCGCCTCTACCCCGCTCTGGATTCTATGGGTACAACTTACTAACCCGAAACCAAAAATAATCATTGATTGCAGTTTGCTGCACCTTAGATGTGGACTAGCACTCTCCTCCATTGTAGGGTTGTGTGTGCCTGCAAAGTGTCTCCTAGATCACAATCTCCTGTGTGCTATCCTAACATATGTGCTACTCAACATGTAACATGTCACTTCAGAGCTGCAGATAGAGAAAAGGAGATTTTTCTTCATGAGGACATCATTCAGCTTTGGTACTGACTGACTCAGATAATACAGGAGTGAGCAATGCTGTGTGTCAGCTGTCCATGGTGCTGAACATCTCAGATCTGCAGTACAGCTGCACTGTGTACAGGATCTCCCTCCAATGTATCTTTTCCTTCTTTCTCTTTCTTCTCTTTCTCTCGGTTCCGTTGTATTTTTTTCTTGAAAAATAACGGGATGGGCGTGGCATCTATCTATCCATCCATCTTTCTTTCTTTCTTTCTCTCCTTTTCCTTCTTCTTTCATCTCCTGTACTCAGCTCTCACCTAATCTAACCTTTCCTCCTCCTCTCCTCTCCTTTCCCATCTTCATCTCTTCTGCTCACTTTTCCTTTCATAACTTTCATAACTCCTCTACCATTTCTTTTCCTCACCTCTCTCCTTTCTCTCTCTCTTATTTTCTCCTCTTGTAATGGCTTCCTATCTCTCTCTCTCTCTCCCTCCCTCCAACTCTCCCTCTCTCTTATTCTTTCCTTTCCTCTAATCTCTCTCCCCCCCTCTCTCTCCCCCTCTCCCCCCTCTCTCCTCTCCCTCTCTCCCCCCTCTCTCTGCCCCTCCCCCCCTCTCTCTCCCCTCTCTCCTCTCCCCTCTCCCCCCTCTCTCCTCTCCCCCTCTCCCCCCCTCTCTCTCCCCTCTCCCCCCTCTCTCCTCTCCCTCTCTCCCCCTCTCTCTGCCCCTCCCCCCCTCTCTCTCCCCTCTCTCCTCTCCCCTCTCCCCCCTCTCTCCTCTCCCCCTCTCCCCCCCTCTCTCTCCCTCCCCCCTCTCTCTCTCCCCTCTCTCCTCTCCCTCTCTCCCCCCTCTCTCTCTCCCTCCCCCTCCCCCCCCCCCCTCTCTCCTCTCTCTCTCCCTCTCATGTCAAGACTTCATTTCTCTCATCTCCGTCTCTCTTTCTCTCTCTTCTTTCTTTGCCTCCTTTCTCTTCTTCTTTTTCATGTCATTACTGCCTTTATCTCTATTTTATTGTCTCCTTTCCTCTTCTCCCTCTTTTATTCTTTCCTTTCTCTCTCATGTCAGCACTTTCTTTTTCTCTCTCTCTCATGTCATGCCTTCTTATCTATTCTTCTGTTGTGCTTCTATTCTCTCCTATTGTTCTCTCCTTTCTCTCTTTCAAGTCATGACATTTGTTCTCTTTCTCTCTCTTTCCATTCTCTATTGTTTCTTTCTCATGTCATGACTTCTTTTCTTCCTTCCTCTCTCCTTTTTTTTGTCTCATGTCATGACCTCCTCTGTCTGTCTCTCTCTCTCTCTCTCTCTCTCATTGTCTCCTGTCTTCCTCTCACTCTCTTATTGTTTCCTTTCTCTCTTCTCTCAATCATGTCATGACTTCCTTTCTGCCTGTTCTCTCTCTCTTTCTCTCATTTTTTTATCTCTTCTTTCTCTCATGTCATTATTTAATTTCTCTTGGTTTTCTCACTCTCTCCTTTCTTTTTGTCCTTTCTCATGAAATTACCTTCTTTCCCTTTATCTGTCTCTCTTCTCTCCTTCCCCCCCCCCCTCTTTCTCTCTCTCATTATTTCCTTTCCCTCTTCTCTCTCATGTCATGACTTCCTTTCTCTTGGTTCTCTCTCTCTCTCTCTCTCTCTTTCTCATGTCATGACCCCCACCCCCCCCTCTCTCTCTTCTTTCTCTATTCTCTCTCTCATATTATGACCCCCCCCCTCTCTCTCTCTCTCTCTCTCTCTCTCTCTCGTTGTCTCCTATCTTCCTCTCTCTCTCATTGTTTCCTTTCTATCTTCTCTCATTCATGCTATGACTTCCTTTCTGCCTGTTCTCTCTCTCTCATTATTTTTTTCTCTCTTCCCTCTTTCATGTCATGATTTAATTTCTCTTGGTTTTGTCTCTCTCCCTTTCTTTTTCTCCTTTCTCTCGCTCTCTTTATTTGCTTTCTCTCCTCTCTCTCTCTCTCTTTCTCTCTCTCTCGTCATGGCTTCCTTTCTCTCGGTTCTCTCTCTCCTTTCTTTTTCCCCTTTCTCCCACTCTTTTTTTCTCATGTCATGACCTTATTTCCCTTTCTCTCTCTATCTCTCTCGCTCCATCTCTCTCTCTCTTTCTCTCTCGTCATGACTTCCTTTCTCCCCCTCTCTCGCTCTCTCCATCTCTCTCTCCCTCCATCTCTCTCTCCATCTCTCTCTCTCTCGTCATGGCTTCCTTTCTCTCTCTCTCTCTCTCTCTCTCTCTCTCATCATGACTTCCTTTCTCTTGTCTCTCTTTCCATCTCTCTTGTCATGACTTCCTTTCTCCCCCTCTCTCGCTCTCTCCCCCTCTCTCTCTACATCTCTCTCTCCCTCCATCTCTCTCTCTCTCTCTCTCTCTCATCATGACTTCCTTTCTCCCCCTCTCTTGCTCTTTCCATCTCTCTCTACATTTCTCTCTCCCTCCATCTCTCTCTCTCGCCATGACTTCCTTTCTCTTCTCTCTCTCCCCATCTCTCTCTCTCTCTCTCGTCATGACTTCCTTTCTCTTCTCTCTCTCTCCCCATCTTGCTCTCTCTCTCTCTCTCTCTCGTCGAGACTTCCTTTCTCTTCTCTCTCTCTCCCCCTCATAACTTCCTTTCTCTCGGTTCTCTCTCTCCTTTCTCTCTCTTTCTTATGTCATGACCTTCTTTCCCTTCCTCTCTCTCTCTCGTCATGACTTCCTTTCTCTCGGTTCTCTCTCTCCTTTCTTTCTCTCCTTTTTATCTCTTTGGTTCTCATGTCATGACCTTCTTTCCCTCTCTCTCTCTCTCTCTCTCTCTCTCTCTCTCTCTTATTCACTCCTCTCTCTCCTCTTTTTTTCTCCCCACTTGCTCAGCCCTGTGATTTACAATGGTTTACAGATTCAACTATGACTTTAAACTAAGCAGAAGCAAACATTATTTTTTTCTGCGTCTTCTGTTTTTTTTCTTTCCTCTTTATTTCCACTGTTGGAAACAAGAAAACAACTTAATAAGCCTAACTGGAGCAAATTAAAAATTACAAACCCTGAAAGCCGAGATCAAAGAGAAAGCAAAAGATAAAGAATTGACTTAACTTGCCTATTTCACAAATCATATTCACGCCTTTATCAAAAAGGCATCTTGAGCGAAAACAATAACCTGCTGATAATGACACTAAGAGTTCCAGTTCACAAGCTTTGTTAGGATCACAAAGCTTCAAGTACAATTTTTTTTTTTCTTCAGCCGTTAATATTCTGGCTGACTCATCTCTCTTAAATGAGTTTTTTGACCTATAATACAGATTTTGGTATTTTAGCTACAACCATCCAAATAATCTCCAAAGTAATTTAGAAAAGAGCAAAGTTAACCATGCAAGTCTCAATGTGTCCTCTAGACCAATTCAGCTCAGATAAGATGCTTTTACGCAGATAGTTCGCAAAAATGGAAGGGGGGTGAACATATGGATTTCCATCGTAAGTTATCCCATATATTCTTCTTCAGGTCTGTGCATTCAATGGGCTTGTGATTCCGTTAATATGAGCTATTTTTTGTAAAAGGTTCCTGAATTTTCAAAGATGAGTAACATTAATGCTCGTCGAAGGAAGGAGGAGTCTCATGGTGACTGTGGTTCTGGAAAAGAGCCTTTAACTCAATGTATTAAAACTAGAAATTCCTAAAGTGTACCTATACATAACTAAAAGAGTGGTGCTTATCATATATATTGTTAGGGCATGATGAAAGCTTACTTAAAGCATTTCCATTTTAACCAAAAGGTTTAAGACATGCCCTGGAAACCTAATATTATTATTATTTTTAGTGAAAGTCTAAACTTAAGGAGGACCTATACTGGTCAAGCAAGGGGCAAATGACTAGTCATTAGTATTGCCTGTGGTCCCACTGATCTTTTTTCTATAGGTGACGTGTTCTGCATTGTGTCTCCTTATGGAGGTAGTCACTTGTTTGACTTGTATCTTTTTGGCTATTTTTCAGTAAAGCATATAAAACCCCTGAAGTTTAATAATGTGCTTTCACCAAACAAGAATGTTGCATATACAAATTGCTTATAGTTGTGAGAAACATTGCAAAACATACCGAATGACACAAGCATGCATACACACACATGCGGACTAGACTTTCCAAGCAAATGAACAGTGACTATAGTATGAATGCAGTAAGCGTACACTAAAAATCACTTACCTTCTGTTATAGCTGGTCCAAAATTTCCTCCTCGAACAGGATTTTAGCTTCTGTTATAGCTGGTCCATAATATCCTCCTTGAACAGGAACGTATCTTCTGGTATAGCTGGCCCAACATTTCCTCCTTGAACAGGAACTTAACTTCTGTTATAGCTGGTCCAAAATTTCCTTCTTGGACAGGATCTTAGCTTCTGTTATAGCTGGTCCAAAATTTCCTCCTTGAACAGGAACTTAGCTTCTGTTATAGCTGGTCCATAATTTCCTCCTTGAACAGGAACTTATCTTCTGGTATAGCTGGTCCAAAATGTCCTCCTTGAACAGGAACTTAGCTTCTGTTATAGCTGGTCCATAATTTCCTCCTTGAACAGGAACCTATCTTCTGGTATAGCTGGTCAAAATGTCCCCTTTGAACAGGAACTTAGCTTCTGTTATAGCTGGTCCATAATTTCCTCCTTGAACAGGAACTTATCTTCTGGTATAGCTGGTCCACAATTTCCATCTTGAACAGGAACTTAGCTTCTCTTATAGCTGGTCCACAATTTCCTCTTTGAACATGACTTCAGGCATTAAACTTTGGATCTGGATCCCTTGTAATACAGATTTAGTGTTGTCCCTAGGTGAAGTCCCTCTCCAGTTTGTGCTACTTTCTTTTATTTATTTCAGGTACTTATATAGCGCCGTCAATTTACACAGCACTTTACACATATATATTATACATTCACATCAGTCCCTAACCCTCAAGGGGTGTACAATCTAAGGTCCCTAACTTACATTCATACATACACATACTAGGGCCAATTTAGACAGGATCCAATTAACCTACCAGCATGTCTTTGGAGTGTGGGAGGAAACCAGAGTACCCGGAGGAAACCCACGCAGGCACAGGGAGAACATGCAAACTCCAGGCAGGTGGTGTCGTGGCTGGGAATTGAACCAACAACCCTAGTACTGCCAGGCGGAAGTGCTAACCATTTAGCCATTGTGCTTTTTATTTAGAATGTTTGTTATCCACAAGAGAATAGCCCTTTCCTACTTCCATCATCTCCTACATCAGTTTTTTTTTAGTTACAATGGAGCTAACTCAAAACCCTAGATGGCACTATTTCATACATGCCACAGATCAAAGATCAGAGATTCCATTGGCTGAAATATTACTCCACCCCGAAGTTGGCTCTTGAGGAATGGCTGCAGCATTTAGGGACATGCTTCTTGTAGTGAAGAATGAGATGTGGGGATTTTAATTTCTGTTCCTGTGTATGGCCATTGCCAATGCTGAACAGGTCTGAATAATGAAAACCAGGTCAGCTTCCATTTTTCAAAAATAAATGCATAAATGAATGACTAGATAAATATATTCATAACAGTCACTTACTTGTACAGGAGCCTTCTCTGAGGCTTTTAGGCCCCATTCACACTTGGCAATTTGGAATGATGGGTGGAATTGCCCCAACATCTGTCCGTGATTCCAAACAGCAAGGCAATCAGTGCAAAACATGCAAGGTGCGTTTGGGTGTCATTGATTGTAAATGGCATCCCAAACTCGGTGAGATTTTGCCTCGATTGTTGCGCGATAGAATCAAGCTGCTATCGTGGCTTTAGAAATTGAGTGAAGTTTTTTGTCCAAAAAGGAGCAGGAATTTCTTTTGGGTGCCAAACAATCATAGGGCAGCTCATTGAATGGGCTGCCAAACAATCATAGGGCAGCCCATTGAATGGGCTGCCCTATGCGTCACACGTAGAATTGCATAAAAATTGCTCACACAAAATCGCAAGTGAGAATGCAAGTTGTATGAATGGGGCCTAAATGTTCATTTTCCCGCAAAGGAAGAAGAAAAGCGCCTCTAAGTGCAGTATAAAGGACGTTTATTCAGGAAAAATGTAAAAACAATCACATGGTAAAAGGGTAAAGGAAGCTTGTTGGTATAATGAAGTATCAAATGTTGACCGAGTCCTCGCTGGGAATGCCATGGTCCACCATCTTGGTGACCATAGGAATAGATGGCCAATCAAATCTTTGTCCCAATGCCATCGTAATGGGATTCTGTCACAAGTTATCCTGCAGTTTTGTTTGTGTTCTTACCTTCTTGCTTCAGCCCTGCTCCTGATCCCTTCTCACGTTGTCTGTGCTCATCTATGGGCATCGTCCGCTGTCCTCTGGGTTTTATTTCCTTCCCTTCCATCACTTCCTGTCCCGCCTCCTTGTCTGCCTGTCTATATAAGGCGTGCTCAGACTAGGCCACTTTGCCTGAGCAACTTCTTAGTTGTTGGAGCTCCCGTGTTTCCGCTGTAAATCCTATATTGTCTATCTGTGTACCAACCCCGGCTTCGTTCCCGACCTTGCTTGTTTTCCGCCTGTCCTGACCTTGGCTTGCCTATTGGATTCCCTGTGTCTTCTCCCGCTGTAATCTGCTCCCACGAGCAGTCTCCTCCACCTCAGCTTGGGGTACCTGGGGGCCGTGACCTGGTCCCAGCCTGCTGCAAGTCCATCCCCACCATCAGGGGTCCTGGTGAACAAGCAGGCTGGGGCTTAGACTCCGGGCCCTGGAGTACCCCAAGCTGAGGATCACTACCACAGGTGCTGACAGATTCTCTTGGGATTCTGGGTCCCCACTCCCTAAAGACAATGGATGCTGGAAAGCCGCACATGCCCAGTAAGCCTCACCCAGTACAAGCACAGTTGGCTTATGGGAAATTAAGTCATTATCGCAACTTATGAAGATCAAACACATAGTCCAACCAGAATAGACCAGCTTGAGGCACAGGGGAGTCCAAAGCCTGTTCAAAATTTCTGAAGTTTAGAAAAAAAAAAAAATATTCTGCAGGGGAGTATGAGTTTGGAGATAATGGAGTTCCCCTTTAAGCGCAATCTCTTTAAATGACCATTCTGTATTCTACTTGGCGACCTTTCATTTTTCAAATGTCAACATCAATTTGTGAGTGCAGCAGTCCTCAAATACGTGGTCTCAACAGTGCTTTTCAAAAACCTGCAATTTAATTCATCCTTCACAATTAGGGAAGGACCTTTTGCGGCTCTTATTTTCAGGCCCACTAATATTGCCTTAAGTGTTGTGTGTTTTTCTAAAGAAAAAAAAAAAGAAAGACCAGCCTGGAAAATAAAAATAAGAACATTGATATTGACAAGGAAGTCAGCATGAAATTTGTTTTTGGCGTTTTATGTACTAGACGGAGGGCTACCAAGTGACCCGGGTAATTGAGGTTTTTATACTTTCCAGTGTTCACTTTGATGTATCCTCATATCTGCAATGTAATAGCAGGTGATGGTTGATAAATAGATGTAAACAGGAACATAGATTCATGAGAATAAAACCAGAAGGCCGTGTCCCCGAGGGAGCTTCACAACGTTGACATTCAATGATTCTGCAACCCCAGCACTTCTCGGCTAAATAGATAAGGCCCTCTCTATCTTCTGACAGAAAATGAGAAGTCTCTGTGTTTCCCTAGGCCCCGGGCCTTTGTAATACTCCGGGGATTTGGGGAATAACTGGAGGAAGACGGTGACTTAACTGGGGTTTTCCTCATCCACAATGACTCTAATGTATTGCCACGTCTACTGTGTTCAGCAGCTATTACCAAATGCATGTCTATTTTTTAAGTATCCTCCAGTGTTTCTTTTTTTTTTTCTCTTTGCAATTTGTTTGCCTCATAGACCAGCTGTGATCCCTGAACTAGACACAGTTGTCTTCATAGAGCATTGTCTTCTACTGAGCCACCAAGAGAACCTGTGTCCTGATACATGCAGCCAGAGAGGCGGACTGACAATTCATGGGGCTCATACCCCACCGTGCCCCTGCGGCCCCTGTCTCACCATCAGCGGTCCTTGAGCCAGAGTTGTACGGGAGGCCTGCCTCTTCACATCAGGCCAGGGGCGGACTGACAACTCATGGGGCCCCCGGGCAATAGGGGATCATGAGGCCCCTGTGTCCTTGGCCAAACTCAAAAAAGCCTATGAAAAAGGTACCAGGGGCATCTCATGGGGCCCCCTACTGACCCCAGGCCCTCGGGCAGTGCCCAAGTTTCCAAATGGTCAATCTGCCCTGTGCAGCCAAAAGCTTGTGGATAGCTGACCATCACACCTATACGTGGTGGTATCGAAAGGTTTTCAGACTAGTTTTGTAACACACCAACAGATGGCAGCACAAGGCTGTTCACACAGCCACAGGGAGCACCGACCTTCATAAGTCAGTGAGCCAAAGGACATCATATCACGTACCTGGATAGTGAGCCTGACGCAGGGGCGGACTGACCATTTGGAAACTCAGGCACTGCCTGAGGGCCCGGGGTCAGTAGGTACCTGGTACCTTTTTCATAGGCTTTTTTGA
This sequence comes from Staurois parvus, assembly GCF_062004578.1. Taxonomy (NCBI): domain Eukaryota; kingdom Metazoa; phylum Chordata; class Amphibia; order Anura; family Ranidae; genus Staurois; species Staurois parvus. The sequence continues at coordinate 269,334 of NW_028318527.1, forward strand.
GTTTGGGCAAGGACACAGGGGCCCCATGATCCCCTATTGCCCGGGGGCCCTATGAGTTGTCAGTCCGCCCCTGGCCTGACGTGAAGAGGCAGGCCTCCTGTACAACTCCGGTTCATGGACCACTGATGGTGAGACAGCGGCCGCAGGGGCACGTTGGGGTATGAGTGCCTGTGATCAGCCCAGTAATGGCTGGTAAGCAGATGAGCTGCGGGCCGGAGGCAGAAAGCAGGATTCTGATGCAGCCGTGCTGGATGGATGGATACCAGAGAGCAGCGTACTGAGGATCATGGCCGGATCTAGGGGGGTGCTGGGGTGGGCTGGGTGGGCTGGGTGGCCTGCCCCCCCCAGATTTTAGTTTTGCCCCCCCAAAGCCACTTTGCTGCCCTAATCTGATACTTTCCGGCCCTAGTTTGACACTGTACTGTACTTTCCTTGACTGACACTATACTGATCTCAGTTATGGGTTGTGTGGGGAGTTCTGCTGCCTGTGCCCAGGCTGTGTACAATGCAGAGATAGTAGGAGGAGCTGTGCCCCTGTCCTCTGCCCTGCCAGCAGTGACCCCTGTCCTCTAACCTGCCAGCAGTGACCCCTGTCCTCTGCCCTGCCAGCAGTGACCCCTGTCCTCTGCCCTGCCAGCAGTGAACCCTGTCCTCTGCCCTGCCAGCAGTGCCCCCTGTTCACTGCCCTGCCAGCTGTGACCCCTGTCCTCTGCCCAGCCAGCAGTGACCCCTGTCCTCTGCCCAGCCAGCAGTGACCCCTGTCCTCTGCCCTGCCAGCTGTGACCCCTGTCCTCTGCCCTGCCAGCAGTGACCCCTGTCCTCTGTCCTGCCAGCAGTGACCCCTGTCCTCTGCCCAGCCAGCAGTGACCCCTGTCCTCTGCCCTGCCAGCAGTGACCCCTGTCCTCTGCCCTGCCAGCAGTGACCCCTGTCCTCTGCCCTGCCAGCAGTGAACCCTGTCCTCTGCCCTGCCAGCAGTGCCCCCTGTTCACTGCCCTGCCAGCTGTGACCCCTGTCCTCTGCCCAGCCAGCAGTGACCCCTGTCCTCTGCCCAGCCAGCAGTGACCCCTGTCCTCTGCCCTGCCAGCTGTGACCCCTGTCCTCTGCCCTGCCAGCAGTGACCCCTGTCCTCTGTCCTGCCAGCAGTGACCCCTGTCCTCTGCCCTGCCAGCAGTGACCCCTGTTTTCTACCCTGCCAGCAGTGCCCCCTGTCCTCTACCCTGCCAGCAGTGACCCCTGCCCTCTACCCTGCCAGCAGTGACCCCTGTCCTCTGCCCCCCTGACTTCCTATCTTCTGCCCCCTGACATTTTTTACTGCACCCCCAATCAGACAGGCTAGATCCGGCCCTGCTGAGGATGCATGGTCAGACGAGCCGGGTTCAGTATTGGTCAGGCAGATCAGGCTTAAAGTGGCAGGAGGAAGAGTAGTCGGGTCACAGGCCAGGTCAGCAATGGAAGATCAATCAGACAGGAGCCAGAAGGGTAAATCCAAGGCAAGCCAGAGGTCAGGGCAGGTAGCGGTCAAGTGGAGGTCAGGAACAAGCTGGTTCGGTATCAGGAGACAATCCCAGGAATCAGGGAACACAAGCAGGGATAAGACCATACGGCAATGGGACATCTACTGTAGCCAGTTTAAATGGCCCTTTGGCGCCAGCATTCAATACAGGCGCGTGCCTGCATGCGCGTGCGCGCCTATGTCCAAGCACCCGCACATCTGTTCGGCTCGTAAGAACTCTGTGCATATTTGTGCGCCGCAGATCTTCACCTGCACTATGGGTAGGCCTTTCCTGACAAATCGTCCTGTGTACATTGGGAGCTGTGCAACTGGTGCTATTCTGACCACGTGCATTACCACATCTGCTATTTCGTCATTATTATTATTATAGCAGGTAGTGGATACCCTGCCTGATGAAAGAGGTCACCGGGCGATGCTCGTCCCACACATGCTCAGAAATGCGTCGCACATTGATGACGTCAGACGCCGAACGTGACTGACCTCGGACATCTTGGAGACTCTGCCAGGCTTCACCACCCACACCATCTGCTGTTGGACATAGGCTATCTCCTTCTGGTACAGTCACCCAAACATCTGGCACAAAATGTTTTTACCTCTCCACTACATGAGCCTGTTTTTAATTTCTAAGATGTGAGTTACTACTTATCTTCTTATTAAATACTACTACAGTACGCACATAGGGGCGCTGCGTTCCTTTTACCGCAGGGTACGCTTCGCTCCATTGCAGCTTGCCCTCAGTGCTTACTGGACTACCCCTGCCCACTGGGAACTTCATACTACATACATGGATTGCTACACCACGCGCCTGTCATTTTCCTTGTATTGGATAACAGCACATTTGCGCACTTTCTCCATCTTTCAGACAATGATGACCTTCTGCGCTTCAGTCTTCAATAACTGAAACAAAGAAAAAGATATTTGTGAGAAATTCGATTTGGAACCTTGCAAAGATATATACCATGAGTAGCAAAAACAAAAATGAAAAAGGAGTACTGTTCTCCTCTCTGCTGCTGACATCTGAGCTGGGGGGGGGGGCAGAGAAGAGCCTCTCTGTGGTAACACCTTGAAGTGTAGGATCTGGTGGAGGAGTTCCATCCTCTCCGCTGCTGACTGCTGAGACGGGAAGCAGAGACAAGCCTCTGTTTCTTCACGGAGAAGCACAGGATCTATAGGAGGAGTACTGTTCACCTCTCTGCTGCTGAGTGCTGAGACAAGGTGCAGAAAAGAGCCTCTCTGTGGCAGCACCTAGAAGTGTAGGATCTGGTGGAGGAGTTCTGTCCTCTCTGCTGCTGACTGTTGAGATGGGAGGCAGAGAAGAGCCTCTGTTGCTGCACGGAGAAGCACAGGATCTGTAAAAGTTCTGTCCTCCTCTCTGCTGCTGAGTGCTGAGACAAGGTGCAAAGAAGAGCCTCTCTATGGCAGCACCTAGAAGTGTAGGATCTGGTGGAGGAGTTCTGTCCTCTCTGCTGCTGACTGTTGAGACAGGAGGCAGAGAAGAGCCTCTGTTGCTGCACGGAGAAGCACAGGATCTGTAGGAGTTCTGTCCTCTCTGCTGCTGACTGCTGAGACGGGAGGCAGAGACGAGCCTCTGTTGTGCATGGAGAAGCACAGGATCTGTAGGAGTTCTGTCCTCTCTGCTGCTGACTGCTGAAATGGAAGGCAGAGACGAGCCTCTGTTGCTGCACAGAGAAGCACAGGATCTGTAGGAGTTCTATCCTCTCTGCTGCTGACTGCTGAGACAGGAGACAGAGACGAGTCTCTGTTGCTGCACGTAGAAGCACAGGATCTGTAGGAGTTCTGTCCTCTCTGCTGCTGACTGCTGAGACGTGAGGCAGAGACAAGCCTCTGTTGCTGCACGGAGAAGCACCGGATCTGTAGGAGTTTTGTCCTCCTCTCTGCTGTTGACTGCTGAGACGTGAGGCAGAGACGAGCCTCTGTTGCTGCACGGAGAAGCACAGGATCTGTAGGAGTTCTGTCCTCTCTGCTGCTGACTGCTGAAACGGGAGGCAGAGACGAGCCTCTGTTGCTGTACGGTGAAGCACAGGATCTGTAGGAGTTGAGTCCTCTCTGCTGGTGACTTCTGAGACGGGAGGCAGACACGAGCCTCCTTTGCTGCACAGAGAAGCACAGGATCTGTAGGAGTTCTGTCCTCTCTGCTGGTGACTGCTGAGACGGGAGGCAGAGATGAGCCTCTGTTGCTGTACGGTGAAGCACAGGATCTGTAGGAGTTCTGTCCTCCTCTCTGCTGGTGACTGCTGAGACGGGAGGCAGAGACGAGCCTCTGTTGCTGCACGGAGAAGCACAGGATCTGTAGGAGTTCTGTCCTCTCTGCTGCTGACTGCTGAAATGGAAGGCAGAGACGAGCCTCTGTTGCTGCACAGAGAAGCACAGGATCTGTAGGAGTTCTATCCTCTCTGCTGCTGACTGCTGAGACAGGAGACAGAGACGAGTCTCTGTTGCTGCACGTAGAAGCACAGGATCTGTAGGAGTTCTGTCCTCTCTGCTGCTGACTGCTGAGACGTGAGGCAGAGACAAGCCTCTGTTGCTGCACGGAGAAGCACCGGATCTGTAGGAGTTTTGTCCTCCTCTCTGCTGTTGACTGCTGAGACGTGAGGCAGAGACGAGCCTCTGTTGCTGCACGGAGAAGCACAGGATCTGTAGGAGTTCTGTCCTCTCTGCTGCTGACTGCTGAAATGGGAGGCAGAGACGAGCCTCTGTTGCTGTACGGTGAAGCACAGGATCTGTAGGAGTTGAGTCCTCTCTGCTGGTGACTTCTGAGACGGGAGGCAGACACGAGCCTCCTTTGCTGCACAGAGAAGCAGAGGATCTGTAGGAGTTCTGTCCTCTCTGCTGGTGACTGCTGAGACGGGAGGCAGAGATGAGCCTCTGTTGCTGTACGGTGAAGCACAGGATCTGTAGGAGTTCTATCCTCCTCTCTGCTGGTGACTGCTGAGACGGGAGGCAGAGACGAGCCTCTGTTGCTGCACGGAGAAGCACAGGATCTGTAGGAGTTCTGTCCTCTTTGCTGCTGACTTCTGAGATGAGAGGCAGAGACGAGCCTCTGTTGCTGCACAGAGAAGCACAGGATCTGCAAGAAGAGTTCTGCTCTCCTCTTTGCTGCTGACTGCTGAGACAAGGTGGGGACGGAGATGAGGTGGGTGCCACAGCTTCAGGAGAGGTGCAAGGGTCACATAAAATGGCCAGGGGTGGGCCAGATTCGGCCCATGGACCTTGTGTCTGACACATGTGGTATATCTTGGATGGAATTCATATCGTTCGCATGCTTCTAACCCTTTCTGTGTAGCATTACCAGTTGACCGTTGCCCGGAGTGTCCCTTTAAACAAAATATGTCTCCTCTCTAAAATCACACCAGAGGGAATTCAGCATTTCTCGATCAGGCCTGGAAGTTTCGGGAGCAGCAGACGGACGGTCGGAATACCAAGTGCGCCGAGTGTCTGACCCTGACAGCTATTTTATGGAAGTCAATATTTTTTTGTCTTTGCGGAGAATTATTCAGCGCACACCCGCACCGCCTGCCATCTTTCCCATAGCATAATTGAGATTTAAGATTTATTTTACCTTTTTTTTTTCTCCAGCCTTATTTGTACAGGGATTCAAACTCAGAGACAGCTTATTTCAAATCCATTTAATTATCTCCAATGTTCTATCGCCTAATGCTTTCTATAGAGGATTTCAACAAGGCCGCTTCCTGCCAGGTATTCCGTGACCCTCCTGCCTGAGATTAGTGAGGTTGTGTCTCTGTCAACCACAGAGAATATCTCTCACACAAAACTGCCACCTTCGCTTAAAATTTTAACATTTAATTCACCCACAGTAATGAGTCACGGAATGTAAGAAGATGACAAGTTCAAGTCCGCTCCCTTTTTTCCCTTCATTCCACAGATATAATAACGTTGCATAATTTACCACAAAGCTTTGCTAGTAGGAAGGAAACTTCTGTCTCAAGCAGATCTGGGAATCATAATGCTGGGAAGAAGGAGGGTCCATGGACGCTGGTTATGGTCCTAGTGGTCACCAAAACATCTCCATTTGTCTAGTAAACATAAGGGTGGCACAGTGGCTAGTACATCTGCCTTGCAGCAAATTATTATTATTATTATTATAGAGTATTTATAAAGCGCCAATAGTTCGCTCAGCGCTGTACATTACAAAGGGAGACAGAACATGTGACAGAACAATACCAATACAATGCAAAACATGAGAGGATTGAGGGCCCTGCTCTTTCGAGCTTACAATCTAGGAGGGAGGGGATGGTGGCACAGGAGGAGATAGCTGTGGGGGATGGAGTGGTAGGAAGAGTGGAGGAGGGAGGCAAGTTAGCAGGGGGTGGGGTAGGCTTCCCTGAAGAGATGGGTTTTCAGGGTGCTCCTAAAGGAGAGGAGAGTAGGTGATAATCTGATGGGTTGGGGCAGGGAGTTCCAGAGGATGGGTGACACCCTGGAGAAGTCCTGGAGGCGGGCATGGGAGGAGGAGACCAGGGAACTAGAGAGAAGGAGGTCTTGTGAGGAGCGGAGTGTGCGTGTTGGGCGGTACTTGGATATTAGGTCAGTGATGTAGTTCGGGGCAGTATGGTGGACAGCTTTGTACGTCAGCGTTAGGATTTTGAATTTGATCCGTTGCGCAATCGGAAGCCAGTGGAGGGATTGGCAGAGGGGGGTGGCGGAGACAGAGTGGTTGGAAAGGTGAATGAGTCTGGCAGCCGTGTTCAGGATGGACTGAAGAGGGGATAGCCTGTGGTGAGGCAGGCCAGTGAGGAGGGAGTTGCAGTAGTCGAGTCGTGATATGATGAGGGAGTGGATGAGCTGTTTAGTGGTTTCTGGGGTTAGGAACGTGCGGATTTTGGCGATGTTGCGGAGGTGGAGTCTGCACGAGTTTGTTAAAGATTGGACTTGGGGCTGGAAGGATAGGTTGGAGTCCAGAATGACACCCAGTACTCTGGCCTGCAGGGCGGGTTTGATGGTAGCGTTGTTGGATGTGACGGAGAAATCAATGGGGGGTGGTGTCCGGGCTGGGTCATGGGTTCAATTCCCAACCATGACGCCTCCTGCATGGAGTTTGCATGTTCTCCCTGTGCTTCTGTGGGTTTCCTCCAGGTGCTCCAGTTTCCTCCCACACTCCAAAGACATGCTGGTAGGTTAATTGGCTCCTGTCTAAATTGGCCCTAGTATGTGTATGTATGAATGTAAGTTAGGGACCTTAGATTGTACGCCCCTTGAGGGTTAGGGACCTTAGATTGTACACCCCTTGAGGGTTAGGGACCTTAGATTGTACGCCCCTTGAGGGTTAGGGACCTTAGATTGTACGCCCCTTGAGGGTTAGGGACCTTAGATTGTATGCCCCTTGAGGGTTAGGGACTGATGTGAATGTACAATATATATGTAAAGCGCTGTGTGAATTGACAGCTCTATATAAGTACCTGAAATAAATAAATTTGTGAAATGGTAGATTTGACACTCAAGTTATCAATATTTAAAGGCTAATATCATATTTTAACCTCCTTAGCGGTATTCCCGAGTGTAGCTCGGGGTAAAATTTCAATACCAAGAGCGGTAACCCCGAGCTACACTCGGGCTTACCATGCGGCGCTGCTCTGGGGGTTCCTGCAGCACTTACCTTGTCCTTTGCTCATGCGATGTGTCCCCTGCAGCGTCCCCGGCCATCTCCTCCGGCCGATACCGGCATCCGGCTTCCGTGTTCCGGTCCCTGTGACGTCCGGACGTACAGGAAATTTTAAATTTTAAAAAAATGTCATTTTTGCTGTCATTGCTAATTCAATGCATTTCACATATATTTTGTCCCTACTGCTTTGTCCGGCGCCCTGCCTGCAATTTTACTGTTCTTTCTGCCTGGAAACTTAGATAAGTCCATGGCGTCCAAAAAGCGTCCCTTTACGTCAAAAGCGGTTTTAGAACAGCGATAGTAAATCAGAACCACTTGCAGAATTGAGTGATAATGATTCGTGGGGAAATTCGTCATCAGACACTGAAAACGATTCTGCGACTTTGCTCAGCGAATATGCGAATTTGCCTCTGTATTTCAAATTGCAGTGTTTTTGGTTTGATTATATTATTATTTTTTATGATTATTTATTAAATTATCATTTATGATTTCGTGTTTCAAGTTTTATCATATCCGGAATGTTTACTAGACTCTTGTTCGGACAGATTTCAGTGAGTTATTCCTAAAATTACAGGCCTACATAAAAAACTACATATTTCCATGCAAAAAAATGGTACCGCTTTCAGCACAAAAAATCGGAAAGAATCATACCGCCGAGGAGGTTAAGGAGAGAAGAAGAAGCGTCTCTAAGTGCAGCAGACCACTGTAGCCTCCCTAGCGGTCTGATTATGTCAGTATTTCTGTGCTCAAAGCGGTACATTTTTTTGCATGGAAATATGTCGTTTTTTTATTGTATGCCTGTAATTTTTAGGAATAACTCACTGAAATCTGTCCGAACAAGAGTCTAGTAAACATCCCGGGGAGGATAAAATTTTAAACACGAAATCATAAATTATAATATAATAAATAATTAGAGATGAGCGAATCGAACTTGGCGAAGTGGAATTCGTTTTGAATATTAGGAAAAATTCGATTCGCATCGAATCCGAATTTTAGCAAACTTCGGATGCACGAATCGAACTTTTCCCGATCAGCCGGCAAAAGTGTCACTGCAGAGAGCTCCGCTATTTCTGACAGTTCTCTGACAGTTCTGACAGTTCATTTACAGCGGTTGAAACATTGTATCTATTTGTTTCCATTTAGGATACAGATGTTTTTATTCAGAAATAAATAGATACAATGTTTCAACCGCTGTAAATGTGAAGGAACTGTCAGAAATAATGGAGCTCTCTGCAGATACACTTTTTGCTGTACTGGAATTCTTCTTCTTTTCATTCTTTTTCTTCTTTTCATTCTTCTTCTTCTTCTTCTTCTTTTCATTCTTCTTTTCATTCTTCTTCTTCTTCTTTTCATTCTTCTTCTTCTTCTTTTCATTCTTCTTTTCATTCTTCTTCTTCTTCTTTTCATTCTTCTTCTTCTTTTCATTCTTCTTTTCATTCTTCTTCTTCTTCTTCTTTTCATTCTTCTTCTTCTTCTTTTCATTCTTCTTTTCATTCTTCTCATTCTTCTTTTAATTCTTCTTTTCATTCTTCTTCTCATTCTTCTTTTCATTCTTCTTCTTCTTCTTTTCATTCTTCTTCTTTTCATTCTTCTTCTTCTTCTTTTCATTCTTCTTCTTTTCATTCTTCTTTTCATTCTTCTTCTTCTTCTTTTCATTCTTCTTCTTCTTCTTCTTTTCATTCTTCTTTTCATTCTTCTTCTTTTCATTCTTCTTCTTCTTCTTTTCATTCTTCTTCTTCTTCTTTTCATTCTTCTTTTCATTCTTCTTCTTCTTCTTTTCATTCTTCTTCTTCTTTTCATTCTTCTTTTCATTCTTCTTCTTCTTCTTTTCATTCTTCTTCTTCTTCTTTTCATTCTTCTTTTCATTCTTCTTTTAATTCTTCTTGTCATTCTTCTTATCATTCTTCTTTTCATTCTTCTTCTTCTTCTTTTCATTCTTCTTCTTCTTCTTTTCATTCTTCTTCTTCTTTTCATTCTTCTTCTTCTTCTTTTCATTCTTCTTTTCATTCTTCTTCTTCTTCTTTTCATTCTTCTTCTTCTTCTTTTCATTCTTCTTTTCATTCTTCTTCTTCTTTTCATTCTTCTTTTCATTCTTCTTTTCATTCTTCTTCTCATTCTTCTTTTCATTCTTCTTCTTTTCATTCTTCTTTTCATTCTTCTCATTCTTCTTTTCATTCTTCTTTTCATTCTTCTTCTCATTCTTTTTTTCATTCTTCTTCTTCTTCTTTTCATTCTTCTTCTTCTTCTTTTCATTCTTCTTCTTCTTCTTTTCATTCTTCTTTTCATTCTTCTTCTTCTTCTTTTCATTCTTCTTCTTCTTCTTTTCATTCTTCTTTTCATTCTTCTTCTTCTCCTTCTTCTTCTTCTTCTTCTTCTTCTTCGTCGTGCCCCGTGACTGCCCAAATGAGTGAAGTGTGCGGTGATTCTAAGATCGACGGCACTCATCTGCATGTCATACTGACTGACAGTATTATTTCTCTTCCCCAGCAGACTCCAAGGGCATTTAAATTAAAGGTACAGTGTTCTGCACTAATATAAAGGCTCTCTGAAGCCTAGAAACCCTTTTAATAAGTTAAATTCGTGGCGAATAAATTCGCATCAAATCGAATTTCTCCCGCAAATTCGGCGAATCAGCCGAATCGAATTTTTGAATAATTCGCTCATCTCTATAAATAATCATAGAAAATAATAATATAATAATAAATTTAATTCAATAATATAATCAAACCAAAAACACTGAAATGTGAAATAGAGCGCCAAGTTCGCACATCGCTGAGCTCAGTCGCAGAATCGTTTTCAGTGTCTGATGAGGAATTTCCCCCACGAATCATTATCACTCAATTGTGCAAGTGGTTCTGATTTACTATCGCTGTTCTCTAGCCGGTCTAAAACCGCTTTTGACCTAAAGGGATGCTTTTTGGACGCCATGGACGTTTCTCAGTTTCCAGGCAGAAAGAACAGTAAAAATGCAGGCAGGGCGCCGGACAAAGCACTCGGGACACAATGTATGTGAAATGGTTTGATACAGGAATGTTATACTATGTGATTTTAGTGTATTTAGTGAAAGTCACTTTAAAATTGTAAAATTTTCCGCCAGTTCCGTCCCCCCGTACATCATGACGTCGCGGGGGACGGAACCTGGAAGACAGATGCCAGCATTGGCCGGAGGACATTGCCGGGGACACTGCAGGAGGGACATTGCGGGAGCGAAGGACAAGGTAAGTGAAGAAGTTGAAGCTGTTATAGCTGCAAAGGGTGGGGCCAACTCAATATTGAACCCTATGAACCAAGACTGGGAGTCCATTAAAATTCAAGTGTGTGGAAAGGCAGGCGGCCCAATACTTTTGGCAACATAGTGTATATCCCATTTTAGCAGATCAGATTTTATTTTCTTCTTTATCTGAAAGTCAATCTGCCACGTTCTCCTGGTGATTCATGTACGAGGGAACTGGAAATCTATCAATGGTAGCATCAGCACCAAAACTTTCATTTGCAAGACCCTTGAGAGCTATGTGATCCTCTTGATACCCTAGCAGATCCTGCACCGCCAACCTACTTGGGTCCCACCTCAACCCTAAACACCAGACTGATCCTCGTGTTACCCCAGCAGATCCTTCACCGCCAACCTACTTGGGTCCCACCTCAACCCTAAACACCAGACTGATCCTCGTGTTACCCCAGCAGATCCTTCACCGCCAACCTACTTGGGTCCCACCTCAGCCCTAAACACCAGACTGATCCTCGTGTTACCCCAGCAGATCCTTCACCCCCAACCTACTTGGGTTCCACCTCAGCCCTAAACACCAGACTGATCCTCGTGTTACCCCAGCAGATCCTTCACCGCCAACCTACTTGGGTCCCACCTCAACCCGAAACACCAGACCAATCCTCGTGTTACCCCAGCAGATCCTTCACCCCCAACCTACTTGGGTCCCACCTCAACCCTAAACACCAGACTGATCCTTGTGTTACCCCAGCAGATCCTTCACCGCCAACCTACTTGGGTCCCACCTCAAACCTAAACACCAGACTGATCCTCGTGTTACCCCAGCAGATCCTTCACCGCCAACCTACTTGGGTCCCACCTCAACCCTAAACACCAGACTGATCCTCGTGTTACCCCAGCAGATCATTCACCGCCAACCTACTTAGGTCCCACCTCAACCCTAAACACCAGACCGATCCTCGTGTTACCCCAGCAGATCCTTCACCGCCAACCTACTTAGGTACCACCTCAACCCTAAACACCAGACCGATCCTCGTGTTACCCCAGCAGATCCTTCACCGCCAACCTACTTGGGTCCCACCTCAACCCTAAACACCAGACCGATCCTCGTGTTACCCCAGCAGATCCTTCACCGCCAACCTACTTGGGTCCCACCTCAACCCTAAACACCAGACTGATCCTCGTGTTACCCCAGCAGATCCTTCACCGCCAACCTACTTGGGTCCCACCTCAACCCTAAACACCAGACTGATCCTCGTGTTACCCCAGCAGATCCTTCACCGCCAACCTACTTGGGTCCCACCTCAGCCCTAAACACCAGACTGATCCTCGTGTTACCCCAGCAGATCCTTCACCCCCAACCTACTTGGGTTCCACCTCAGCCCTAAACACCAGACTGATCCTCGTGTTACCCCAGCAGATCCTTCACCGCCAACCTACTTGGGTCCCACCTCAACCCGAAACACCAGACCAATCCTCGTGTTACCCCAGCAGATCCTTCACCCCCAACCTACTTGGGTCCCACCTCAACCCTAAACACCAGACTGATCCTTGTGTTACCCCAGCAGATCCTTCACCGCCAACCTACTTGGGTCCCACCTCAAACCTAAACACCAGACTGATCCTCGTGTTACCCCAGCAGATCCTTCACCGCCAACCTACTTGGGTCCCACCTCAACCCTAAACACCAGACTGATCCTCGTGTTACCCCAGCAGATCATTCACCGCCAACCTACTTAGGTCCCACCTCAACCCTAAACACCAGACCGATCCTCGTGTTACCCCAGCAGATCCTTCACCGCCAACCTACTTAGGTACCACCTCAACCCTAAACACCAGACCGATCCTCGTGTTACCCCAGCAGATCCTTCACCGCCAACCTACTTGGGTCCCACCTCAACCCTAAACACCAGACCGATCCTCGTGTTACCCCAGCAGATCCTTCACCGCCAACCTACTTGGGTCCCACCTCAACCCTAAACACCAGACTGATCCTCGTGTTACCCCAGCAGATCCTTCACCGCCAACCTACTTGGGTCCCACCTCAAACCTAAACACCAGACTGATCCTCGTGTTACCCCAGCAGATCCTTCACCGCCAACCTACTTGGGTCCCACATCAACCCTAAACACCAGACTAATCCTCGTGTTACCCCAGCAGATCATTCACCGCCAACCTACTTGGGTCCCACCTCAACCCTAAACACCAGACCGATCCTCGTGTTACCCCAGCAGATCCTTCACCGCCAACCTACTTAGGTACCACCTCAACCCTAAACACCAGACCGATCCTCGTGTTACCCCAGCAGATCCTTCACCGCCAACCTACTTGGGTCCCACCTCAACCCTAAACACCAGACCGATCCTCGTGTTACCCCAGCAGATCCTTCACCGCCAACCTACTTGGGTCCCACCTCAACCCTAAACACCAGACCGATCCTCGTGTTACCCCAGCAGATCCTTCACCGCCAACCTACTTGGGTCCCACCTCAAACCTAAACACCAGACTGATCCTCGTGTTACCCCAGCAGATCCTTCACCACCAACCTACTTGGGTCCCACCTCAACCCTAAACACCAGACTAATCCTCGTGTTACCCCAGCAGATCATTCACCGCCAACCTACTTGGGTGCCACTTCAACCCTAAACACCAGACTGATCCTCGTGTTACCCCAGCAGATCCTTCACCGCCAACCTACTTAGGTCCCACCTCAACCCTAAACACCAGACCGATCCTCGTGTTACCCCAGCAGATCCTTCACCGCCAACCTACTTGGGTCCCACCTCAACCCTAAACACCAGACCGATCCTCGTGTTACCCCAGCAGATCCTTCACCGCCAACCTACTTGGGTCCCACCTCAACCCTAAACACCAGACCGATCCTCGTGTTACCCCAGCAGATCCTTCACCGCCAACCTACTTGGGTCCCACCTCAACCCTAAACATCAGACAGACTTTCAGGAGTGAAAATGAGCCGAACAATTGTAGTCTGTGAGCTAATCCGCCCAAAACTCTCCTTGTCTGTGTTATTGAATTTTATTTCTGCCATGCTGGAGTTGAGTGCCGAACAATAGCTTGCAATTGCCTCACCTAGTTTAATGTATGCAGATGGAGGGATAAATGTATGCATTTGAGTGAACATTATGAAAATGTCATTAGCGTTATAGGGCCACCAAGTCCTCAATTCGCGGCGTGCGAACACATTGCTAGCAGATGCCGAGCCGGTTCCCACCTACTGATTTGTCATTAACCTCCGTCTTAACTTCCTGGGACCACCCCGAGCTCCAGTAAAAAATAATGTAGCATTTTGCAAGCTAACTGCTCGCGTTTGTCTCCCATCCAAATTTCTCTGAATTATATAAGGTGATTTTGTGATGGTAAACTACCGTTCCCCCGGGGCCTCAGTTCGATGCCACCAAAAATCCATCGAGCTTACGAGCGTCTTAAATCGAAATGGAGTCCCTGCGGAACCATATCAAATTGCCTTTGCCCTGTCTTGCCCTCTCCATCTCTCTCTCTCTCTCTGTCGAGCCGTTTGGCGGATGGCAGCGGGAACGTGGCGCATCTTATCTATAAAAATTCTCTACGACCCGTTTGCCAAGTTCGGATTATTTGCCAAAGCGTCCTTTACGATCGCACAGGAGCCTTAAAGTCGATGTAAAAACCTAAGTGAATGACGGTTTGCAGGGGCGGACTGACAACTCATGGGGCCCCCGGGCAATAGGGGATCATGGGGCCCCTGTGTCTTTGCCCAAACTCAAATCACACCCAAAAAAGCCTATAAAAGGTACCAGGGGCATCTCATGGGGCCCCCTACTGACCCCGGGCCCTCGGGCAGTGCCCAAGTTCCCCAATGGTCAGTCTGCCCCTGACAGTTTGGTAAAGCACTGCGCATCATAAACAATTGGCATTTTTTTTTTACTGTTCTGTTTTCACTCTTTTTCATCCGTTGTTTTAAATTGACCCCTGCAGCCTCTTTGCTGCCACTTCCTGTCTAAATGCACTCCAGCGATGGCTGCCTGGCATTTCTCAGAGCGGATGCCCTGAAGGTGACAACAGCAGACCGTTTCTGCATAATGTGTGTTGAAGTGGCCACTCGGAACTTCTATCAGAAGCCTGTGTGACAGGGTGACAACGCAGGAGCATAACTGAGAGACAAGGACAGAGCGTTGTCACCCTACAATAGGAAGTGCCTAAACAAGGACCTTTATGGCAGGATCACCAGGGACTATTGTGATGTAAACTGCAGATTTAAAAGATTGAAACCTATTATTAATAAAATTAAGATGTTAAAACAGAAATAAACTCTCCCTTTTCCCTAGCCGGTGCCGACATCTTCACCCAGTATTCTTTTGGGTTCGGGATTATTGGCTATGTTGATTGGCCCCTCTTACATCAGGGTTCCCATCAGAGTCCCCTCTTACATCAGTGTCCCAATCAGTCCCCTCTTACATTAGGGTCCCCATCAGAGTCTGCTCTTACATCAGGGCCCCAATCAGCCCCCCCTTACATTAGAATCCCCATCAGAGTTCCCCCTTACATCAGGGTCCCCATCAGAGTCCCCCTTACATCAGGGTCCCCATCAGACTCCTGCCTTACATCAGGATCCCCATCAGAGTTCCCCGCTATACATTAGGGTCCTCACCAGAGTTCCCCCTTACATCACAGTCCCCATCAGAGTTCCCCCTTACATCAGAGTCCCCCCTTACATCAGAGTTTCTATCAGAGTTCCCCCTTACATCAGAGTCCCCCCTTACATCAGAGTCCCCATCAGAGTTCCCCCTTACAGCAGAAGCAGAGACCATAGGCAACTTCTGTTGACTTCAACCCTCAATCTGTGCACATTGAGGATGTACCACTAACCCTTGCTAGGGGCCAGATAAACTCTTGTAGCGGTGCGGATGTGACACGGCCCAAAGTTTGGAGAGCCCTGCATTAGACCATAGTGATGAGAAAATTTGGTGCAGGATGAAACATTTTTCTTGAACAAATTTTTCCCGGAATTTCCGAAAATACCGACATCAAATAATATTGAAATGTTAAAAACAAACCAAATTTGGAAGCACTTTCAAGTGGCATTCAAGTCTCTGATGGCGTTATCGAAGGTACGAACATTTGTGTATGGCCACCTGCCCACCTATAGAGTCCATCCCCGTCTTTGTCCCTGATTGGTTTCCTATAACTTTCTGTCTTATTGACAATGTTAAAGTTTAATCTTACTAACAGAATAAAAACCCAACAGAGGTTCTAACTTTTACCCATTCTCACCCCCCCCCCCCCAAAAAAAAGAATATTTCAGTCGGTGTACATGAGATAACGGGGATTAAACACAATGGAAGGATTGCATGTTGTTTACAGATTGGTTGCATCTACCTGGCGTTCTTATTTATTTATTACGCCTTTATTTTTTTTTAATGGGCTCCACCAGTGATTTGCATTTTATCGGTAAATTAGAAAACGATTGCTCTGTTCCTGTAAGGCTAATTGGGGCGAGCTGGATGCAGAGAAGCCATTAGGATCCCGTACAGTAATAGGCTGCCAGATCGCCCTGGCCCCGACATGCGTTTGGAATTTATTTTTGCAAGCTCAGCATTGTGCTGGTAATTACTGATCAACATAGAATATGGCTGAGATGAAATGACGGAGATGGTACGTGCCAGGAACAAAGTTTAGAGAAAAGAAAAGAAGACAGAAGCAATGTCACGGCTCGGGCACAGGATAAATGAAAACTTTTCGTGAGTTTGTGGATAGTAGTAGGTGGGAAATTGAGAGAGTTTCATATGGACTCCTGTTGGATGAAAAAACAAAACAAAATAAAACAAAATATATATATATATATATATATATATATATATATATATATATTATACAGGATTTATTATTATTATTATTATTATTATTATTAATAATAATATTATTATTATTATTATTATACAGGATTTATTATTATTATTATTATTATTATTATTATTATACAGGATTTATTATTATTATAATTTTACAGGATTTATTATTATTATTATTATTATTTTACAGGATTTATTATTATTATTATTATTATTATTATTATTTTACAGGATTTATTATTATTATTATTATTATTATTATTTTACAGGATTTATTATTATTATTATTATTATACAGGATTTATGGCGCCAACAGTTTGCTCAGCGCTTTACAATATAAAACGGGAGACAATACAGCAACAATACAGTTCAATACAAGAGGGATAGGAGGACCCTGATCCTGGGAGCTTACAATCTAGGAGGGAGGGGCTGGTGGTACAAAAGGTAATAACTGTGGGGGATGGACTGGTTGGAAAAGCAGAAGATTCCATTATTAGCTGAGGGCAGGATAGGCTTCCCTGAAGAGAGAGGTTTTCAGAGATCGCCTAAAAGTGAGCAGAGTAGGCGATAGTCTGATAAATTGGGGTAGAGAGTTTGGGTGATATTTGGAGACAAGATCGGTGATGTAATTTGGGACGGAGTTATAAATGGCTTTATATGTTATTGTTAATGTTTTGAATTTTATCCATTGGGCAATGGGAAGCCAGTGGAGGGATTGGCAGAGAGGGGTGGAGCACACTGAGTGGAGACCAGTGGAGGGATTGGCAGAGAGGGATGGAGCACACTGAGTGGAGGCCAGTGGAGGGATTGGCAGAGAGGGGTGGAGGACACTGAGTGGAGGCCAGTGGAGGGATTGGCAGAGAGGGATGGAGCACACTGAGTGGAGGCCAGTGGAGGGATTGGCAGAGTGGGGTGGAGCACACTGAGTGGAGGCCAGTGGAGGGATTGGCAGAGAGGGGTGGAGGACACTGAATGGAGGCCAGTGGAGGGATTGGCAGAGTGGGGTGGAGCACACTGAGTGGAGTCCAGTGGAGGGATTGGCAGAGAGGGGTGGCTGATACAGACCGTTTAGTAAGGTGGATGAGTCTGGCAATATATATATTGACATTGGGGGTTGTTTGCTCAGTGGCAGAAGCATTTTAGTGAGTCTGTGCAGTACTGGGACAGGTTCCTCTGGTGCCCAAGGCAAGGATGCAGAACTGCACCTCCTCCCCCACTGTTAATGCATGCCATAGAATGAATTTACTTCCCTTCATCTATTTTCTGCCCCCTTGCTCCCCTGTGTCCAAGGCAGTTTGCCCTTCTGCCCACCTCTTGTCCCGGCCCTAAGTCCATGCCAGTTTGAACTGTGTTTTCGGGCGTGTCAGCCCACTTTCAATAAACAGAATAAACGTTCAACAGAAAAGCAGTTGCCCAGGAAGGTGGTGGTGATGGTGATGGTGTTGGTGGTGGGGGGTGTTCACCATCAAAAAGAGGCACAGTTAAAAATAATACCAAGCCATCTGGCTCTCTCTTTACCAGAGACACTGCTGGGGCCCCAAACCTTGGCCTTTGGCTTTTGGTCCCTCAGACCATCTCATGTATCATCCTGGGATCCTGTGCACCTTTCTTAGCTCACCCAGTTCTCCTGTCTTTTTGGGCTCTCCTGGCTCTCTCAGCCTTAGTGGTAGTTTTAGGCCCATGCCCTGGATCTCATGACACTAGATCTCATGGTTACCCTAGTCAAGATTGTCTCCATGTCCTTCTACATCTCACCATAGATACCCTTCCCAACCTATACTAATTAAGAAATGACCAAAGTTGGGAAGAGTATCTTGACAATCTTGACTAGGGTAACCCATATGTCTCCAAGTCCTTCTGCATCTCACCATAGATACCCTTCCCAACTTATACTAATTAGGAAATGACCAAAGTTGGGAAGGGTATCTATGGTGAGATGTAGAAGGACTTGGAGACATATGGGTTACCCTAGTCAAGATTGTCTCCAAGTCCTTCTACATCTCACCATAGATACCCTTCCCAACTTATACTAATTAAGAAATGACCAAAGTTGGGAAGGGTATCTATGGTGAGATGTAGAAGGACTTGGAGACATATGGGTTACCCTTCCCAATGTATACTAATTAAGAAATGACCAAAGACCTGATCTGGAGACAATTGGCCAACTTGGCTGTTTATTAACACATAAACCAAAATGTCATTCCTTAAAACAGAAAACATATACATAAACCAATTGCCATAACATACAGGTTGCTGGTCTTGGGAGGCACTTGAGAACCAACATCAGGTTGTGTATCTGCGTTACTACTTCACATCTAAATGGACATGGAGTTTGTGGTGTCACCTATAAGATCAATGGGATCGATCATGGGACGGCAGCCGGAAGTGTTACCAATGAGGTCACGCTCATGCTACTACATTATTAAAAAAAAAAATACCCTGACAGGAAGTCAGATGTGTGTAGGGAAATGTCTCCCTCCATGACCAGAACTTTATCCCACATATATTCAGTTTAGATAAGAATTTCAGGGTAACAAGTACCAACGATTGGTTCCGCTGGCCTGAACATAAATGTGGCCTTTATAAACATGGAGGGTTATTTTGCATCATTGCAGACGTACATATCTACCATGTGAGTGTGTTCCATCGAACAGTTAGTAGTAATCCTTTAATGGAGTGTCACTAATGGAATTTTAAACAAGGAAGGCCACTAGTGTTATTATTAAAGTCTATTAAATAGCAATATAGTTACATATTAATTACCATCATTTGCCGGTTCTCTCGATTTAATTATTTCGCTACAACGCTCAGCATCAGCATTCTTTCTTTTACAGAAAATCTTCTAATAAGCTATTAATTTCAGTCTTGATGTGCAAAAATAGTCAAAGTTATACAGGGAGGTGAAATCCACAGAAGACTGACACTGGAATTACATTGCTGATTGAATGTTTGCTACAGAGGGACAAATATCAGATATGCTCACTTCTTGTATTCAGTAATGGTTTTTCCTGTATTAAGATAGTACTGACATATTATGTAGAGGTCTGTGGAGCATGTAGAATCATTAGTCCCCGCCCCCGAGGAGCTTATACTGTAATGTCCTCTTGACACCCATAGAAAGTGTGCAGACAGAGGCTGGGTAAGTTACTGGTATGGATTTGGCTTGTAAGAACAACGTACATAAACTCAGGAGGAACATACCAATTCCTAAACATACATGTGCAACAACGCTCAACAAAAGCAATCTCATTCTTTTCCTCACAGACTGCTCACATCTCTATGTTTAGTTGCTTGAAGCCCTTTCGGAGCGGTGTCATGTACTTTTGGCCCCATAGCTTTTACTGTTCCCCACCACTCTCCTCCCACCCAAGAGCTTGCATGCACATGCAAGAACGCTTGTAAAGCCACTGTAAAAATGTTCAAAAACATACAAAAATAGAAAAGCTTAGAGGCTTAGCTGTAGTACAGTAGACGTGCCTACTAGACAGGTGTGGTTTGTTTTGTTCCGGATCAAAATTCTTACAAAATTTTCATTAATTGGAGATTGGGTATCCAGATTTCAGAATTAGGGCTCTTTCACATGGACGTTCCGATCAGGTCTGGCTGCCCGTTTTTCAGGTGGACCTGATCAGAACCTCCATTCTCCTCTATGGAGTGGCAGGTGTAAAATGGACATGTGTCCGTTTACACCCACCGACATCCAATCCGATCCGATCTGCCAAAAAGGGACGATGGGTATCCAATTCCCCTTCCGTCTGTCGGATCGGGTTGGATGAAAACGGACAGATGGTCCGTTTTTATCTGACCGCCCATTGAGGAGAGCGAGCAGCTCTGTGTCTGCTCTGCAGCAGCGGAGCAGACACAGAGCTGTCATCTACTTGCTCAACGGGGATCAGCGGAGAGATCCCCCACTGAGCAAGCTGATCCGCTAAACAGGTCCACTCCTTAACAATAGTAATAAATATAGATGAATCTGAAATAACGAAACAAAAATGCTGTCCGAAATAATGAATTATACAAATTTGAATTGAATTTGAACAAATTAGAAAATTAAATTGCATTTGAAAACAAATTTGAAATGTAAACATATTGCTTATTATTTCTGATTTTCATTTAAACACTGTGTGTTTTACAATATAGCCTTCTTCCAAACTCAAATTTAGAAAAGAATAGAATAAAACAGAATACACACAGATTACATTCAGCAGAGCTCAAGGAGAGCTGATTGGAGGGAAGAAACACCCCCCCCCCCTTCACACCCCACATGGAAGAAAAATATATTTGAAATATATTTAAAAAATATTCTTCCCAATTATATTGACGTATATTTAAAATGCTACAATTTTGTCTGTGTTCAATATATATTTCAATATATATATATATATATATATACTTCATGTTGAAATACATTTTTATTACAAAATATATGAAAAATATTTTTTAAAATACATTTCATATACTGTATGTCTTTAAAAATACAAATCTACATTTTTGGAATGCATTTACAAATATATGTAAAGATAGATGTTAAAATGACTTTTTTATATGTTAAACAAAATCTGAAGAATATATTGAAAAAAAAATATATTTAAAAAAATATTTTTCATATAATTTGTAATATATAAAATACGCATTTCAACATGCAATATATATATATATATGTGTGTGTATTATTATTATTATTACTATTATACAGGATTAATATAGCGCCAACAGTTTGCTCAGCGCTTTACAATATAATATATATGTGTGTGTATACATATATATGTGTATATATATATATATATATATATATACACACACACATATGTATATATATGTATATATATATATACATATATATATATATATATATATATATATATATACACATATATATATATATATATATATATATTGCATGTTAAAATGCTTTTTTTTATATATTACAAAATATATGAAAAATGTTTTTTAAAATATATATTATTTTCAATATATTCTTCAGATTTTTTTTAGCATATAAAAAAGTAATTTTAACATCTATCTTTACATATATCTGTAAATGCATTCCAAAAATGTAGATTTGTATTTTTAAAGACATACAGTATATTTGAAATGTATTTTTAAAAATATTTTTCATAAATTTTGTAAGAAAAATGCATTTCAACATGAAGTATTTATATATATATATATATATATATATATATATATATATATATAAATAAATTTTGAAATGTATTGAATATGGTCAAAATTGTAGCATTTCAAATATATGTCAATATATTTGGGAAGAATGTTTTAAAAATATATTTCAAATATATTTTTTCTTCTATATTGGACAGCTCACAAGAACAGAGCAGAGGCTGTCAATCACACGCTAGTGTGCTGGAGCTCCCTTCCCTGTCACCTTTTTTTCTCTTGGTGTCAGACAAACTTTTTTGTTAGAAAAAAGGGGGCAAGGAACTGAAGTTACACACTGCAGAGCTCAGTGAGGAGAGCTCTGAGAGCTGATTGGAGGTAAGGAACATACCTCCCCTTCACAAAGCACACAGCTGATGCTGACAGTCAGCTGGAGGTCCCTCCCCTATCACCATTTATCTCTTGGTGTCAGGAAACTTGTCAGAAGTGACTCATGCTGATAGCAGAGGAGGGAGACAGCAGACAGAAATGACACTTAGTGCTCCAGATAGAGACAAGTACACACTATAGAGGGATATGATTTGTTCAGGTTTCCTGTTTGAGGTTTACAACGACTTTAACTCTTTTTCCATATAGATTAGCAATGATATTTTTTCGATGATTGTCACCTTAAAGTCACCCGCCCCATAAAATAATACAGCCCCGAGCTTCTGCCCCAACAGGCCCGCGAAGTGCGGCACAGCAGTCAGATATAAGCGGTCTCAGGGGAAGAGTCGAGAGGAAGGTTGCCCGAGCGACTTTTCTACTCTTCAGAACGCACACCATTAAATATTGTTGTCACAAAGCACAAACTGCCAGCGTTTAAAAGGTTTCATGCAAGGTCAAGGCAATAAAACGAGCGTTTTGTTCCGAACAATCCCATGCAATCTCACTTATTGAAATATCCGGACTTGCTGTATTCTCATTCTTTAGACTCGTCCTTGTCGCGCGCTACATCAGCCCGCTATGTGTGCAGGCCCGTCGCTTGTGTTCCCAGGCTGTGTCAAGGGCGCCCATCTGTACATCACCATTCTTATGGGAAAATGCAGAAGAAATGTTTGAACATTCTCATTATTAATACCCGATCAACGTCAACCATCACCAGCTTCACTGTGGCACTTCTTGACTGGTCTGCGATCAACCAACAAATACACTAAAGTGGAACTCCAGCCCGTCTCTTTTTTTGCTGTAGGTTGGGAGGGAAAGGGTCTTAGTTGCTGCAACTGGTGTATTCCCATTCTTCCTGTTGGGTTCTTAATTATAGAAGGGGCCATTGTGTGAGCGATACATGCC
Source organism: Staurois parvus (assembly GCF_062004578.1). Classification (NCBI taxonomy): domain Eukaryota; kingdom Metazoa; phylum Chordata; class Amphibia; order Anura; family Ranidae; genus Staurois; species Staurois parvus. Next base: position 292,011 of record NW_028318527.1, read on the forward strand.
TGGGAACGCATTGTGTGCTTAACCTGGCATCTATCATATTCAGCAATATCATTGTTTGGCCCTGACAACAAAAGTATGGGGTGTCTGTGTATTTACTTCATTACAGAAGTCCAAAAGTAACAGACGACAGCCAACGTGTTGTGAGGGCTATGTAGTTCCCCCTTCATCAAGGATTAGATTGTTGGACTACTTGGATTCTTGGTGAATAATGGGTAGGTACAGTCAGGCCTTTTTCCCTCTCCGAGATAAGGTGCAGGAAGTCCTCACTTCTGAGTCACTTCTTATCTCCGCCCCCTACCCACCTCCGAGCACCTCTCAATGGTTCCACCCTCTACCCACCTCCGAGTACCAATAATGGGGCACTATTCCTCCCACTGATACCAATGATGGGGCACTATTCCCCCCACTGATACCAATGATGGGGCACTATTCCTCCCACTGATACCAATGATGGGGCACTATTCCTCCCACTGACACCAATGATGGGGCACTATTCCTCCCACTGACACCAATGATGGGGCACTATTCCTCCCACTGACACCAATGATGGGGCACTATTCCTCCCACTGATACCAATGATGGGGCACTATTCCTCCCACTGATACCAATGATGGGGCATTATTCCTCCCACTGATACCAATGATGGGGCACTATTCCTTCCACTGACACCAATGACGGGGCACTATTCCTCCCACTGACACCAATGATGGGGCACTATTCCTCCCACTGACACCAATGATGGGACACTATTCCTCCCACTGACACCAATGATGGGACACTATTCCTTCCACTTGCACCAATGATGGGACACTATTCCTCCCACTGACACCAATGATGGGACACTATTCCTCCCACTGATACCAATGATGGGGCACTATTCCTCCCACTGACACCAATGATGGGGCACTATTCCTCCCACTGACACCAATGATGGGGCACTATTCCTCCCACTGACACCAATGATAGGACACTATTCCTCCCACTGACACCAATGAAGGGGCACTGGTCCTCCCACTAATACTAATGATGGGGCACTATTCCTCCCACTGACACCAATGAAGGGGCACTGGTCCTCCCACTGATACCAATGATGGGGCACTATTCCTCCCACTGACACCAATGATGGGGCGCTATTCCTCCCACTGATACCAATGATGGGGCACTATTCCTCCCACTGATACCAATGATGGGACACTATTCCTCCCACTGACACCAATGATGGGGCACTATTCCTCCCACTGACACCAATGATGGGGCACTATTCCTCCAACTGACACCAATGATGGGACACTATTCCTCCCACTGACACCAATGATGGGGCACTATTCCTCCCACTGACACCAATGATGGGACACTATTCCTCCCACTGATACCAATGATGGGGCACTATTCCTCCCACTGATACCAATGATGGGGCACAATTCCTCCCACTGATACCAATGATGGGGCACTATTCCTCCCACTGACACCAATGATGGGACACTATTCCTCCCACTGACACCAATGATGGGGCACTATTCCTCCCACTGACACCAATGATGGGACACTATTCCTCCCACTGATACCAATGATGGGGCACTATTCCTCCCACTGATACCAATGATGGGGCACTATTCCCCCCACTGATACCAATGATGGGGCACTATTCCTCCCACTGATACCAATGATGGGGCATTATTCCTCCCACTGATACCAATGATGGGGCACTATTCCTCCCACTGACACCAATGACGGGGCACTATTCCTCCCACTGACACCAATGATGGGGCACTATTCCTCCCACTGACACCAATGATGGGACACTATTCCTCCCACTGACACCAATGATGGGACACTATTCCTTCCACTTGCACCAATGATGGGACACTATTCCTCCCACTGACACCAATGATGGGACACTATTCCTCCCACTGATACCAATGATGGGGCACTATTCCTCCCACTGACACCAATGATGGGGCACTATTCCTCCCACTGACACCAATGATGGGGCACTATTCCTCCCACTGACACCAATGATAGGACACTATTCCTCCCACTGACACCAATGAAGGGGCACTGGTCCTCCCACTAATACTAATGATGGGGCACTATTCCTCCCACTGACACCAATGAAGGGGCACTGGTCCTCCCACTGATACCAATGACGGGGCACTATTCCTCCCACTGACACCAATGATGGGGCGCTATTCCTCCCACTGATACCAATGATGGGGCACTATTCCTCCCACTGATACCAATGATGGGACACTATTCCTCCCACTGACACCAATGATGGGGCTCTGGTCCTCCCACTAATACTAATGATGGGGCACTATTCCTCCCCATGACACCAATGATGGTACACTATTCCTCCCCCTGAGACCAATGATGGGGTACTATTCCTCCCACTGACACCAATGATAGGACACTATTCCTCCCACTGACACCAATGATGGGGCACTATTCCTCCCACTGACACCAATGATGGGGCACTATTCCTCCAACTGACACCAATGATGGGACACTATTCCTCCCACTGACACCAATGATGGGGCACTATTCCTCCCACTGACACCAATGATGGGACACTATTCCTCCCACTGATACCAATGATGGGGCACTATTCCTCCCACTGACACCAATGATGGGGCACAATTCCTCCCACTGATACCAATGATGGGGCACTATTCCTCCCACTGATACCAATGATATTCCTCCCACTGACACCAATGATGGAGCACTATTCCTCCCACTGATACCAATGATGGGGCACTATTCCTCCCACTGACACCAACAAAAAGTCACTATTCCTCTGATGTCAAAGATGAGGCATTTTTTACTCCCAGAGGCCACAGTCCAGCCCTCCTAATTTCTGATGGACAGTAAACCATCTCTTGTTTCGTAAGTTTGGAGACCCCCTGATGCAGTCGATGGAGATCTGCTTACAAATAAAAAAAAGTTATGACAAGAACCACCATGATACCATGACCGCCTTTTCTGATCTACTCGTTTTCCGCATTCTACACAAAGGAAAAAAAAAGTTTTTTTCCAAGCAACAGCAGCCTGAGCCATAATGTGGTTTGCAAGTCTGATTAGGTTTTTATGCTTTTTTTTTTCTGTTTTTCCCCCCATGTGTAAGCCCTGGGAGAATCCGTCCTGATTATAACACAGGATTGAAGTAGCCGGCTAGCGGCGGAGACAGTATCACCGCACTGTGCTGTGACAACCTGATTGCTTCTCTCTATCAACGCAGTTAAATATAACGATTGTATATTTTACCGTGACAGAATTTTTAAATTCTAAATTATTCAGCTCCATCTCGTCGGAGATTCCATCCGTGTTTAAAGTCAAATCTGCGTCCGCGGCGCCCGGCGATGTAGCCGGGTGATAAATTGCCAGTCACAGCCCACATCTCTGCCGATGATTTGGTACACATACAGCACTTTGTATGGCAGGTCATTTCGACTATGAATAGGATTAAGCCCAACCGAAAGCCCTGGGGGACTACAAAATCATAACTAGATTATACTAAATTTTTCCTTGACAATCTGTGCGCGATTAAATGAGGATGATTTAAAAGCCATTCATTGTGCTCTCCGCGCAGAGGTTCCAGCTCTAAATAAAAGTTGGGCTGTTGGTGTTTGGGTGAAGAAATTACCAAGGAGTATTAATTGGCATGCAGATGAGTCGTTAACTCTTTGTCGGTCCGCCGGCAAAGGGGATCCGGCGACGGCAAAGTCACCTACCCGTTCGCAACTAAAGAGCCGGTGAAGGATAATGTCACGGTTTGTGGACCATGCGGCGCAGTTGTTAGGATTTCAAGGGTCACGGAATCATCTTTTCAACCTTTCACCTTGCAGAAGAAAGAGACGTGCGCAAAATGTCAAGGGAACTTTTACAGACAATAGTTAGACCAGTCAGATGTGCTATTGAACTGTTGGTTTGTGTAATTCATTGTATGCTTCATCTTACGCTGGGAATTGTGGCTGCGAACTTTTATAGATTTCACCGTCCCCTAGAATAGGAGATTGTTAGCTCTGACGCCATTATTTTTCTTAATTAAAGGATTTCATTTATGGTATAGGCAAAATAGAACATCTAGATGTGATATGTTGTCTGATTGGTGATTTACTGGCAAGATTGAATTCCTGTAATTTGCCTTCTTTTACTCTATGCATTCTGGTCCACCCATCTCCTTCTCTTCTCATCTGACCCCTCCCTTCTCATCTGTCCCCTCCCTTCCCTTCTCATCTGTTCTCTCCATTCACTTCTCATCTGTCCCCTCCCTTCCCTTCTCATCTGTCCCCTCCCTTCCCTTCTCATCTGTCCCTTCCCTTCTCTTCTCATCTGTCCCTTCCCTTCTCTTCTCATCTGTCCCCTCTCTTCTCTTCTCATCTGTCTCCTCCCTTCCCTTCTCATCGGTCCCCTCCCTTCTCTTCCCTTCTCATCTGTCCTCTCCCTTCCCTTCTCATCTGTCCCTTCCCTTCTCTTCTCATCTGTCCCTTCCCTTCTCTTCTCATCTGTCCCCTCTCTTCTCTTCTCATCTGTCTCCTCCCTTCCCTTCTCATCTGTCCCCTCCCTTCTCTTCCCTTCTCATCTGTCCTCTCCCTTCCCTTCTCATCTGTCCCTTCCCTTCTCTTCTCATCTGTCCCTTCCCTTCTCTTCTCATCTGTCTCCTCCCTTCTCTTCTCATCTGTCCCTTCCCTTCCCTTCTCACCTGTCCTCTCCCTTCCCTTCTCATCTGTTCTCTCCCTTCTCTTCTCATCTGCCCCCTCCCTTCCCTTCTCATCTGTCCCCTCCCTTCCCTTCTCATCTGTCCCCTCCCTTCTCTTCTCATCTGTCCCCTCCCTTCTGTTCTCATCTTTCCCCTCCCTTCTCTTCTCATCTTTCCCCTCCCTTCTCTTCTCATCTGTCCCCTCCCTTCTCATCTGTCCCCTCCCTTCTCATCTGTCCCCTCCCTTCCCTTCTCATCTGTCCCCTCCCTTCCCTTCTCATCTGTCCCCTCCCTACCCTTCTCATCTTTCCCCTCCCTTCTCTTCTCATCTGTCCACTCCCTTCTCTTCTCATCTGTCCTCTCCCTTCACTTCTCATCTGTCCCCTCCCTTCTCTTTTCATCTGTCCACTCCCTTCTCTTCTCATCTGTCCCCTCCCTTCTCATCTGTCTCCTCCCTTCCCTTCTCATCTGTCCCCTCCCTTCTCTTCTCACCTGTCCCCTCCCTTCTCTTCTCATCTGTCCCCTCCCTTCTCATCTGTCCCCTCCCTTCCCTTCTCATCTGTCCACTCCCTTCTCTTCTCATCTGTCCACTCCCTTCTCTTCTCATCTGTCCCCTCCCTTCTCTTCTCATCTGTCCACTCCCTTCTCTTCTCATCTGTCCCCTCCCTTCTCTTCTCATCTGTCCCCTCCCTTCTCTTCTCATCTGTTCTCTCCCTTCTCTTCTCATCTGTTCCCTCCTTTCTCTTCTAATCTGTTCTCTCCCTTCCCTTCTCATCTGTCCCCTCCCTTCCCTTCTCATCTGTCCCCTCCCTTCTCTTCTCATCTGTTCTCTCCCTTCTCTTCTCATCTGTCCCCTCCCTTCCCTTCTCATCTGTCCCCTCCCTTCTCTTCTCATCTGTCCCCTCCCTTCCCTTCTCATCTCTCCCCTCCCTTCTCTTCTCATCTGTCCTCTCCCTTTTCTTCTCATCTGTCCCCTCCCTTCCCTTCTCATCTGTCCCCTCCCTTCTCTTCTCATCTGTCCCCTCCATTCCCTTCTCATCTGTCCCCTCCCTTCTCTTCTCATCTGTCCCCTCCCTTCTCTTCTCATCTGTCCCCTCCCTTCCCTTCTCATCTGTCCCCTCCCCTCCCTTCTCTTCTCATCTGTCCCCTCCCTTCACTTCTCATCTGTCCCCTCCCTTCCCTTCTCATCTGTCCCCTCTTTTCTCTTCTCATCTGTCCCCTCCCTTCTCTTCCCATCTGTCCCCTCCCTTCTCTTCCCATCTGTCCCATCCCTTCTCATCTGTCCCCTCTCTTCTCTTCTGATCTGTCCTCTCCCTTCTCTTCTCATCTGTCTCCTCCCTTCTCTTCTCATCTGTCCTCTCCCTTCCCTTCTCATCTGCCCTCTCCCTTCCCTTCTCATCTGTCCCCTCCCTTCTCTTCTCATCTGTCCCCTCCCTTCTTTTCTCATCTGTCCCTTCCCTTCCCTTCTCTTCTCATTTGTTCTCTCCCTTCCCTTCTCATCTGTCCCCTCCCTTCCCTTCTCATCTGTCCCCTCCCTTCCCTTCTCATCTGTCCCCTCTTTTCTCTTCTTATCTGTTCCCACCCTCCCTTCCTATCTGTTCCCTCCCTTCCCTTCTCATCTTTTTTGTTTCCTTCTTTTCCTTCTCTACTCATCTGTTCCCTCTCGTCTCTTCTCATCTGTTTTCACCTTCCCTTCTCATCTGTTCTCTTCCTTCCCTTCTCATCTGTTCCCACCTTCCCTTCTCATCTGCTCCCTCCTTCCCTTCTCCTCTGTTCTCTCCCTTCCCTTCTCATCTGTTCCCTTCTTTTCCTTCTCTTTTCATCTGTTCCCTTCCTTCCCTTCTCATCTTGTTCTCTACTTTTCCTTCTCTTCTCATCTGCTCCCTCCCTTCCCTCCTTATCAGTTCTCTCCCTTCCCTTCTTATCTGTTATCTCCTTTTCCTTCTGATTTGTTCTCTTCCTTTATTCTCATATTTATTTCACCCCTCCCTTCTCATCTGTTCCTCCCTTTCTTTATCTTCACCTCTTTCTTTCCTTTGCTTTCCCCTTTCCTGTTTTCTTCTCTTTTACACCTTCTTTCATTTTTTTTTATCTTCCTCCTACCTTTTCTATCTTTTTCTCATTTTTTTTTTCGTTGTCCTTTCATATCTTTACCTCCCTCTTTTTTCCTTTCCTTGTTCTGCATCTTTTTTTTATCTTCCCTTCTCCTTTTCATTGTTTTCTTTCTTTCTTTCTTTCTTTCTTTCTTTCTTTCTTTCTTTCTTTCTTTCTTTCTTTCTTCATATATCTGCTCCCCCCACCCCCTTCTCTTTCTTTCCTAACCTCACTTACTGTTCTAGCCCCTCTGCTTAATTTGCTTTGCTTTCTTCCTTCTCTCATTCCTTTTACTCTCATTCTCCCCATGTGGATTCTTCCATCCTTTCTCTTCTTCTTTTTGTCTCTTCCTTATATTTTCTTATGTTTATTTTTCCTTTGCATTTCATTCCATTCCATTTCCCTTTTCCCATGCCATTCAATTGTCTCCTTTTTACCTTCCCTTCCCCTTTCTCTGTTCCTTCTTTTATTATTTCCTTCTTCACTTTCTTTCTTCTTACTTTTTCTTTTCTTTTCCTTTATTATTATGTTTCCTTCCTTTCCTTCTCTTCCTCCGGCTTCCTTTTCTTGTCTCTTTAGCTATTCCTCTAGATTTCCTGTTGACCCTTACCTTTCTTACTATGTTTTTCTTCTCTTTGGTTAAATGAAAGAAAGTGAGGTTCCCTTAGGACAGTCTCTTCATCTGATGGCCAGAAGGCTACATGCCCAATAAAATGTCTGCTTCCGTTACACAGGCCAAGGGTTTGCTTTATTAAAAGTTAATTTAATATTAAAATGGCATATATTTTAATGTGCCCCTAACTTTAAGGTATCACACCGAACATTCACAGACGCGTACAATTAAAATAATAATAAAAAAAAAGTCCCTTTAAAAAAAAATGGTCTTGGGAAAGAAGACCCCAAGCGTTCATTATGACACAATGGCGCCATTTCTATAACTTTGCCCACATAATAGAGACAGAGATTCCCATATTCCCCGATGTTAAAATCTATTTAAAATCTCCTGAACTTTTTTCAACTTATTATGACCTGAGGTTACCTGGCTCCTTTGAAGAATGTGTCATATATAATACAGCGTTGGACAGGGTGGCCATTCCAAATGCAATAGACTTCGGGCTTTACTATATGTAGCTATTAAAATATGTCTGAAATATGGGTGTCTTATTTTATCCCCCAACCGAAGCCCTCAAGATGTAATTATAATTCCGCTGCGCATAGATTTTAGTAGTCTTAAAGCCTTGATGGGGTTTTCAGTGGCTCCATGTTCATTTCTCTGCTGCCAAGACACAGGAGAGAGCATGTATATAGTCCCAATGTCCAGAAATAATAATATCATCTCATTGAATGAAGGGCTATCAGCTGCATTAAGAGATGGACAACCTGAACTGTTGAGCCACTAAAAATGGCTCCCATTTTATTCTGTAATTTGTGACCAGTCATGGGTGGTCAGGCATTGTTGCTCAGCTGCACCGTTATCTTTTTATTATATTCCAGGATTACCAGCTGGAGGTATGGAGAAGGGAGGGGAGAGGAAGGAGTAACATTAAACATTTTATTTCCGTGGAAATTCCTGGGAAATCAGACATTTCACAGTTTTAACCGTTAAGCAAAATACTTTAACCCCTTAATGCTGGCGCCTCCCAGCCCTTTAAGAGGTTTCTGATCATGTGACCGCCGTGATTGGCCGTCACAGCGGTCACATGATTGGAAAGCTCCCTATCGCAAGTAGAGATCAGAAGCTTTCCGTTAGCCGAGAGTGCGCAGGGCACACGCTCTTGGCACAGTTCTGTTGACATTTTATTTACATATATGTGGCCTTTTGGGACTAAGACCCATCCAGCGAGAGGCAACATATATGTGAAACACTGGCGTCAAAAGGTTAAAGTCATTGAGGAAGGTGAAACTAAAATAATAGCAAAGGTTTTTTTTTGGTTTGTTTGTTTGTTTTAAAATAACAATCATGCTATACAGGGGCATCCCTAGGGTTGGTGTCACCCGGTGCGGTAACATGTGGTGACCCCCCCACCATCCTGCGGGGATCGTCGGCATGCAACCTATAGGGGGTGACACCGATCCGCTCCAAGAAAAGGTAAGTTGTAAGGAAAGCCGACGATCCCCGCAGAATGGATCCGATCTGAGGATTGAGCATAATGGTTCGGAGTCCAATCCATTATGCTTCCCAATCTGAAGATCCCATCCATCCTGCGGGGATCGTTGGATTTCGTTACAACTTACCTTTTCTTGGAGCGGATCGGTGTCACCCCGTATAGGTTGCATGCCGACGATCCCCGCAGGATGGATCGTATCTGCGGATTGAGCATAATGGCTCGGACTCCGATCCATTATGCTCAATCCACAGATCTGATCCATCCTGCGGGGATCGTCGGATTTCGTTACAACTTACCTTTTCGTGGAGCGGATCGGTGTCATACCCTATAGGTTGCATGCCGACGATCCCCGCAGGATGGATCTGAGGATTGAGCATAATGGTTCGGAGTCCGATCCATTATGCTTCCCAATCCGCAGATCCCATCCATCCTGCGGGGATCGTCGGCATGCAACCTATACGGGGTGACACCGGGCCGGCTCCACGAAAAGGTAAGTTGTAAAGAAAGTCGACGATCCCTGCAGGATGGATCAGATCCATCCTGTGGGGATCGTCAGCTTGCTTTACAACTTACCTTTTCATGGAGTGGGTCCGGTGTCACCCCGTGCGGTCGGTGTCACCCGATGCGGGCTGCACCCCCCCCCACCTGCCTCAGGACACCACTGATGCTATACTTACCTACTCTGTCTAATGTTTTTGTCCAGCGCATCCCCAATCCTTCTCTTCTCTGATCCCCCGCCAGTGGTCTTGGCTCTACCCCCCCACCAAGTGCCCCTTAGCAAGCCACTTGCTATAGGGGCACTCGTGCGTTCTCGCATCTTCATAAGACACACAGAGCAGGGCTCGACCGCACATCCCTCGTCACTGGTTCTGATTGAAGGGCCACTATTACTCCCCCAATACTAATAATGGGGTGTTGTTTACTCCACTGACACCAGGACACTTGTGTCTCCTACTTGCTACAGTCCGGCCCCCCTAAAGTCAGAAGGACAGTAATCTGTCCCTTTATTTAGAAAAGTTTGGAGATCCCTGCTCTAGAACATGGGTCTCCAAACTTTCTAAACACGGGGCCAGTTTATTGTCCTTTAGACATTAGGGGGCCGGGCTGTGGCCAGAGGGATTAGAACATTTCCTGCCATCAATGAGAGTAAACATCTCCACGTTTTGTATTAGGGGAGGAATAGTGCCCCATTGTTGTCAGTTGACAGAATAATCTCTTATCAGTGGGAGGAAAAGTGCCGAAACTTCCAGATAAAGGCAAGCAAGGGGCCACATCCGGCCCCCAGGCTGCAATGTGGAGACCACTGTTCTAGAATACAGAGCCGTAGCCTCTGAGAGACTGAGAAGACCTGAACAATCAACTTCTGCCCCACTGATTACTGAGGAGCTCACTAAATTTACCTAACAACCTACACTGCTCTATGAGGGTGCTACACCTTCAATGTTTTAACCCCTCTGGCGGTATTCCCGAGTGTAGCTCGGGGTAAAGTTTCAGCACCACAAGCGGTAACCCCCCCGAGCTACACTTGGGCTTACCATGCGGCGTTGGTCCGGGATCTCTTCTGCACTTACCTTGTCCTGCGCTCCCGCAATGTCCCCCCTGCAGTGTCCCCGGCAATGTCTTCCGGCCGATGCCGGCATCTGTCTTCCGGGTTCCGTTCCCTGCGACGTCGGGACATACGGGGGACGGAACCGGCAGGAAATTTGAAAGTGACAAAAAGTGACATTCACTAAATTCACTAAAATCACATAGTATAACATTCCTGTATCAAACCATTTCACATACATTTTGTCCCGAGTGCTTTGTCCGGCGCCCTGCCTGCATTTTTACTGTTCTTTCTGCCTGGAAACTGAGAAACGTCCATGGCGTCCAAAAAGCGTCCCTTTAGGTCAGACGCGGTTTTAGACCGGCTAGAGAACAGCGATAGTAAATCAGAACCACTTGCAGAATTGAGTGATAATGATTGGTGGGGGAAATTCCTCATCAGACACTGAAAACGATTCTGCGACTGAGCTCAGCGATGTGCGAACTTGGCGCTCTATTTCACATTTCAGTGTTTTTGGTTTGATTATATTATTGAATTAAAATTATTATTATATTATTGAATACATTTATTATTATGTTATTATTTTTTATGATTATTTATTAAATTATAATTTATGATTTCGTGTTTCAAATTTTATCCTCCCCGGGATGTTTACTAGACTCTTGTTCGGACAGATTTCAGTGAGTTATTCCTAAAAATTACAGGCCTACAATAAAAAAACAACTTATTTCCATGCAAAAAAATGTACCGCTTTGAGCACAGAAATATGGACATAATCAGACCGCTAGGGAGGTTAAAGGTATAAAACATGTGGAAGGATGTATGTATTTTAGAGACGTAGTGAATATGCTTTTTATATCCCCCACCTTCCAAAAAAAGTTAATCTTTTCAAAATGCCTGTACTGATGTTTGAGTTTACCACCCGTGAATGGAAGTTCCATTTTGCACTCAGCCCCTTGTGCCGTCACTCTCCATATTCATTTATTTTCCTTCATGAGAAAAAGATTTAAAAACATGTATGAAACATCCTTCAAAAGCATGTTAATCCCCTCATGTTAGGCCGAGCCACTGACAGTTGCTTTCTAGAAATTAGTAGACAGGTCCCCCTGGACCATATTTGCATAGTTAATATTTCCAACTATAGGCTTGTATAATGATATTTGATCAAAAAAGCAATTTTAATCTAAATAAGCCTGCTAACTACCAAACAGACTCCATCCCCCGATGTATACCTTTCATCTGGTTCCCACGTATAACATTGTCATCTTATATTTGCTTCCACTTCTTAAACCCGCGTCCGCTGGGGAGTTTCCCCGAGATGCGCCTCTGGTGGGAGAAACACAAGCTGCTTTGTATTGCTTGAAAAATAAATTCCCCATTCAAATAATACAAATAGAAATGAAGAGGAGTATCAGAAACGGGATTCTACGGAGAGATTTGAATTGCAGGTATTAGCAGAGCTGGGAAATACATTTGATGGGATTAATAAAACAGGACTTGGGGCAAGAGGGTTGAAAGAAGACTCAACATTTATTACAAAACTGATATAACACACATAATCACTGTACATGTTGCTTTGTCACTTAAAATGAATAAAAAATTCCAACCATCAGGTCTGAAATTGTTGAAAAAAAAAAATTTCTTACAAATATGGCAGAAATATTTTGGAAAAAGGTCTTCAATGAACGCTAGTTCTCCGTTCATATGAAAACGTACCAATTTGGCATCACCTTAGCATCAATTTCAACCCTTTTGGTTTGAAACTGAAGAATGAGATCCTCCATGTTGAAATATATTTCTTAGGACAGCGTTTATCAACATTTTTTCAGTGGCGGCACCCTTTAAAAGTATGCAAGATCTCAAGGCACCCTAGTCTAGAAAATGTAAATTTTGCTTATCAATGGGAAAGCAGAGCCTAGGATGATGTACTTAACTACTTTGATGAAATACATCTCACACCAGAAGCCCCCCTTTCACACTAGAGGTTCCTCCATCACTGAAAACACAAAAAACTGCGCTTGGGGATGGACTCAACTAGGGCAATGGTAACATCTCAGATGTCCTGGATAATGCAGTCCTTGCTGCCCTCAACGGACCGGGGTAGTCCAATGTCACTGGATACAAAGAAAACAAACAGAGAGCGCACCGGCCTAGTGCATTATCGGAAAAAATATTTATTGAAAGGATAAAAAGTAAGTATCGTAATTGACATACAGGTCAAAGGCACATCACACTAAACAGTGGTGTCCAATCCACACTGCATACAAGTCCAAAAATGGAACCCTGGACTTGCAACAGGCTAACGCGTTTCGAGGACTCAGCCTCTTCCTCAGAGCCAACACACTGAGAGTCTGTACCTCTCTTATATATGCTAGCTAATGCAGATTCTAAAACCACATGTGGGCCGTCTCTGGTTAACCCAGGGGCGGAGACTGATGTCACATGAGCTGTTCTTACATGCCATCATAAATATGAATGTAAACATAAATACAACCACCATTTGAGCAATACCAAATAGAATAAGTGATTAAATGACCACAAATCCCATAAAAGGCATAGAAGATATACATTAAACAAAAACATATATATATATATATATATATATATATATATATATATACCTATATGTCAATTGTGAGTACGTGTCACGGTCTGGGTCAGGTTCAGAGACCAGTTGCTATAGCAGTGTAAGGCTCACCTGCAACCAGCAGGATAGGTACACCAGCAGGTCACCCTGGGAAATGACGCAATCACCTGAGGTTCAGGGTCTAACCACTAACCGGTGTTCACCAGAGCTTCTAATGGTGGGAATGGATTTGGCTGCGTGTTGGTACCAGGTCGCAGATCTCAGAATCACCCCACCAAGGAATGAGCAAGCCGGAATCCAATAGCAGATCAAACAGGTTAGGGATCAAGCAGAAGCGGAGTCAGTCAACAAGCCAAGGGTCGGTAACAAGCGGTAGTAGATGGGAATGAGGCAGAATCGTAGTCCAGGAACAAGCCAAGGGTCCGTCACAAATGGTAGTAGATGGGGATGAGGCAGAATCGTAGTCCAGGAACAAGCCAAAGGTCGGTAGCGAAGGTATAGATGGCAGCAGGAGAGACAAGAGGGAAATTGGCTGGAGAAGGCACCATAATCTGGCAAACAGGAAATGCAGAGAAATGCAGCTAAAATCAGGAAGTTCATGGGAGGAGCAAGGCGTTCAAGGTTCAAGATAAACAAGGTCAAGGTCATCCAAATAATTGTCAAGGAAGCTGTCCAGCATTCCAGGTGGCTCAGCAAGAAGAAACATTGCCTCTCGCCGCAGAAAGCCCTGGCTCTGACAGTCCGATACTTACTTTTTATCCTTTCAATAAATATTTTTTCCGATAATGCACTAGGTCGGTGCGCCCTCTGTTTGTTTTCTTTGTATCCAGTTCCTCCATCACTGCAGGGGTTCCTCATAACATCAGAGTCCCCCCATCACATCAGAGCCCATTCTTTACTTTGGAGTTCCCCCTTGACGTGAGAAGCCTCTCTTCACATTACAGGCTCTCCCACAACTTCAGAGGTGCCTCCATCACATCAGAGCTTCCCCTTTACATCAGAAAACTACTTCATATAAGAACCCCAATCAGGGGCGGACTGACCATTTGGAAACTCGGGCACTACCCGAGGGCCCGGGGTCAGTAGGGGGCTCCATGAGATGCCCCTGGTACCTTTTTCATAGGCTTTTTTGAGTTTGGGCAAGGACACACGGGCCCCATGATCCCCTATTGCCCGGGGGCCCCATGAGTTGTCAGTCCGCCCCTGACCCCAATCATATATATAGGAGCCCCCCTTCACATCAATGTCACCCGTATATAGCAGAGACCCCCAATACGTGCGACCCCATCACATCAGAGGCCCCTGATCACCACAGAGCCACCCATTCATAGAGGACTCCCATCACAGAGCCCCTCAATCACACAGCCGCCCATTTTCAAAGCCCCTAATCACATAGTCCCCTCTTCAAATAAGATCCCTTCCTTTTGGCACCACCAATGAGGCAAAAAGTAGGAGGTGAAGGAGTTCTAGAGGAGGTAGATTGCCATCTACTAAATGCTGGAACTGGCAAAGGGGAGTCATACATTGCCATAATTCAGGCAAGATAGCCACCATCACCATTGCGAAGAATACATATGAAGAATGTATTTAGACAATATTTGCTTATCCCATTGTTCATCTGTATATAAATAAAGTTATCCAGTTCAAGTTTGATTGTGAGTGGGAGTTCTGCGTATTTGTGATCAGAGTTTTTCTTTATGGCAAAGTGCTGTCAGGCGCAATGAGGTTATTGTCAGACATTCGATCATAAATTAAGCTGTAGGTATGCTGAGTTAATTTGTTTCCTCCTATATGGAGAAATTTGCAAGAGGAAGAAAAACAGGTTTGGTTGATGCCCCACTGATTCAGAAGCAGGGGTGTAAATTAATCTCTGCATCTTAACAAATGGGAGCGGTGACAGATCATTTTTGGGAAACCGCTGTCGCCATCCGTTATTGTCTAATTACCCCTCACCTCTTTCAGTCTTGCTCTGGCGAATTGTTGCAATGTATCAATGTAATGGTGAGTGTTACAATTCCTCTTTGTCGGTTTAGAACTGGGCCGTGATTAGGGCTACGTAAGCGATTTTTGATGGCGCGGTCATTATACGCACAAGCATGATGCAATTTTCCACAATTTACGCTCAGAAAAGATCCCTTTGATGTGGGGAACTGTTTTGCCACCTTCGGTGCAGGTTCTCCTGATTAAAATGTAAAATTATTAATTTTAAACCCATGAAGCAGTCGCAACTCTTGATGGTAGGTTTCCTTCATCTCTTTGATCGGTTTTGTAGTTGAAAAATAAATGAAATTGCCTTAATAATACAGTGTGTGTATAGCCAGTCAATGGGCCTGTAGCATTTTACCTACCAGTGTAGTCTTGTGTTGGCCACCAGCTTGTTGGGTACTACACTATTTGACGTATTAGGCAATATTTAGTGTGTTACAAAGCTTTACTGAGTAAGTCAACGGGCCTGTAGTATTTGACCTACCAATATGGTCTTGTGTTGGCCAACAACCTGTTGGGTTCTACACTATTTGACGTATTGAGCAATATTTAGGATGTTAAGAAGCTTTACTGAGCAAGTCAACAGGCCTGTAGCAGTGAACCTACCAATATGGTCTTGTGTTGGCCAACAACCTGTTGGGTTCTACATTATTTGATGTATTGAGCAATATTTAGGGTGTTAAGAAGCTTTACTGAGTAAGTCAACGGGCCTGTAGCATTGAACCTACCAATATGGTCCAGTGTTGGCCAACAACATGTTGGGTTCTACACTATTTGATGTATTGAGCAATATTTAGGGTGTTAAGAAGCTTTACTGAGTAAGTCAATGGGCCTGTAGCATTGAACCTACCAATATGGTCTTGTGTTGGCCAACAACCTGTTGTGTTTTACACTATTTGACATACTGGCCAATATTTAGGACGTTAAAAAGCTTTACTGAGTAAGTCAGTGGGCCTGTGGCATTTGACCTACCAATATGGTCTTGTGTTGGCCAACAACCTGTTGGGTTCTTCACTATTTAATGTACTGGGCAATATTCAGGATGTTAAGAAGCTTTACTGAGTAAGTCAACAAGCCTGTAGCCTTTGACTTACCAATATGGTCCTGTGTTAGCCAACAACTTGAATTCTACACTTTTAATGTGGGGCAATATTTAGGGTATTAGGAAGTGCTACTGAGTGTTGTAGTTGTTCAGTTCAGTACACCCTTTCTGCCCCAAAGTTGGGAACCATTTGGGTGTGCACCTGGAACCCCACTGCACTCTAAACCTCTGTGTAAACCAGGCCTTACTCTCACATACACCACCTCCAGTTACCATATGCACTGTGTACCACTTTGGAGTTCTGCTTTAAGGGTGTTTATTACTTTTTGACCAGAGCTTCATGCTTATCTAAGATGTTTCTGCCTATCAGAGTTCACATAGTTTTGCAGTTTTAAACCTATGAAGCAGTTCTAGCTTTTAAAAGTAGGTTTCCTTGATCTGTTCGATCAGTTTTATAGTATATGTGGCCAACATAAATATCAATGGGCCTGTAGTGTTTGACTTACCAATGGAGTCCCATGTTGGCCACCATCTCATTGGGTTCTACACTATTAGGTGTAGGTAG
This sequence comes from Staurois parvus, assembly GCF_062004578.1. NCBI lineage: Eukaryota > Metazoa > Chordata > Amphibia > Anura > Ranidae > Staurois > Staurois parvus. Next base: position 308,635 of record NW_028318527.1, read on the forward strand.
CAATATTCAGGGTATTAAGAAAGTTTACCGAGAGTTGTTTCCCGAACAATACATCCTTGCTGCCACAAAGTAAAGGGTTCATAAAGTTGGGCACATGGAACCCCATTGCAGGATCCTCTAAACGTCTGTGTGAACCAGTCCTTACTCCCACCTACACCATCTCAAGTTAAGAAATGCACTGGGGAGGATTTACTAAAACTCGAGAGTGAAAAATCTGGTGCAGCTGTGCATCGAAACCAATCAGCTTCCAGGTTTTTTGTCAAAGCCTAATTGAACAAGCTGAAGTTAGAAGCTGATTGGCTATCATGTACGGCTGTGTCAGATTCTAAGTGCTCCAGTTTTAGTAAATCTCACCCAACATGTACCAGTTTAGAGTTCTTCTTAAAGGGTGTTTTTTACTTTGTGACTGGAGCTTTCTTTTATTTTCTTCTTGTTGTTTCTGCATATCAGAGTTGACATAGTTTTGCAGTTTTAAACACATGAAGCAGTCATAACTCTTAAAGGTAGGTTTCCTTGATCTGTTTGATCGGTTTTGTAGATGGAACTGGTTGCAATTGCCTTAAAATAACAGTATGTATGACCAGTATAAAATTCAATGAGCATGTAGCATTTGACTTACCAATATGGCCCCATGTTGGCCACCAACCCATTGGGCTCTACAATATTTGATGTAGAGGGCAATATTTAGTGTTGTAAGAAGTTTTACTGAGTGTTGTTGTTCAATAAATAAATCAGCCTATAGCATTTAACTTATCAATATGGTTCCATGTTGGCCACCAACCCATTGGGCTCTACATTATTTGATGTAGGGGGCAATCTTAGGTTGTTAAGAAATGTTACTGAATATTGTTGTTCAATAAGTCAATGAGCCTATAGCATTTGACCTACCAATGTGGTGTTGTGTTGGGCACCAACCCAATGAGTTCTACAATATTTGATGTGGGGGCAATTTCAGGGTGTTAAGAAGCTTTACTGAGTGTTTTTGTTCAATAAATCAATGGATCTATAGTATTTAACCTACTAATATGGTCTTGTATTGGCCACCAACCCATTGGGCTCTACACTATTGGATGTAGGGGGAAATCTCGGGGTGATAAGAAGCTTTACTGAATATTTTTGTTCAATACGTCAATGAGCCTGTAGCATTTGACCTACCAATGTGGTGTTGTGTTGGGCAGCAACCCATTGAGTTCTACAATATTTGATGTGGGGGCAATTTCAGGGTGTTAAGAAGCTTTACTGAGTGTTTTTGTTCAATAAATCAATGGACCTATAGCATTTAACTTACTAATATGGTCTCGTATTGGCCACCAATCCGTTGGACTCTACACAATTTGATGTAGGGAGCAATCTTAGGGAGATAAGAAGCTTTACTGAATATTGTTGTTCAATAAGTCAATGATCCTATAGAATTTGACCTACCAATGTGGTGTTGTGTTGGGCACCAGGCCATTGAGTTCTACAATATTTGATGTGGGGGCAATTTCAGGATGTTAAGAAGCTTTACTGAGTGTTGTTGTTCAATAAATCAATGGTCCTGTAGCATTTAACTTACTAATATGGTCTTGTATTAGCCACCAATCCGTTGGGCTCTACACTATTTGATGTAGGGGGCAATCTCAGGGTGTTAGGAAACTTTACTGAATATTGCTGTTCAATAAGTCGATGATCCTATAGCATTTGACCTACCAATGTGGTGTCGTGTTGGGCACCAGGCCATTGAGTTCTACAATATTTGATGTGGGGGCAATTTCAGGATGTTAAGAAGCTTTACTGAGTGTTTTTGTTCAATAAATCAATGGTCCTGTAGCATTTAACTTACTAATATTATCTTGTATTAGCCACCAACCAGTTGGGCTCTACACTATTTGATGTAGGGGGCAATCTCAGGGTGATAAGAAGCTTTACTGAGTGTTGTTGTTCAATAAGTCAATGGGCCTACAGCATTTGACTTACCAATATGGTCCTGTGTTTGCCACCAACCCCTTTGGTTCTACACTATTTGATGTAGTGGGCAATATTCAAGGTATTAAGGAGTTTTAGTGAGTGTTGTCCATCTCAATATACCCTTTCTGCCCAAAAGTTGGAGGCCATTTGTTTGGGCACGTAGAACCTCACTGCATGACCCTTTAAATCTCTTTGCGAACAAGGCCTCCACCACCCCCAGTTAACACATGCATTGCATACAACTCTATAACTGCTTTGACTTGTTTTACAATTAACCAAACTTGATGCCATAAACCCAACTCTCTGTGTTTTCATTCTTTCTTTCTTCCTCTGTGAATATTATTATCCTAAATTCAGATTTTTTTTTTATGTTTCCCATTATGCGTGCTCTAAAATTCCGATTTGTTTTACACCAGCCAAAAAAAAAAAAAAAAATAGTTCCAGAAGGGAAATAAGCCATAAAAATACAATGCATTCTAACTTTGTTTCGGAGTTGTTCAGAATACGGAATCTTCCGGTAATTAGTATCGGAGTGATTCAGGGCTTACAAACAATTGCATGGGGTATGCAAATGAACCGAGATAGGACACAAAGCACCCAACCTATAATTATTAAACTCGTGTAGGCAACATTAAAATTTAGGCTTGGTTTCTGTTTTATCTCGATGAATTTGTATCAAAGAGCTTTTGACTAAAGCCTATAATTATTACCGGTTAGCACCCCGCGGTGCAAACAACCTTCTTCCCCATGTTTTGTTTTCAGTCATCAAACACATTAGCTAAAAATGAGACGTTGAAAATTGTTTCACCTATATGTTTTACAGCAGACGTGTAATTGCCGTTGTGAAGATGCTTCAAAAACCGGAATTGTTTTATGTTAATGAAAAGATAGATTGTGAACGTTGAAAGTCGTATTCTTTCTCATATTTCTGGTTAAAATAGAATCCCTGTGTATCGCGGGTTTTGTTTTTTTAATAAAGTTTAGACCTTTTTGTTTTGTAACAAAATGATTACTGGTGCTTCCTATATTATAGGATATTCTTTTATTATATTATTATATCTTTTTACAATGCCTGCTGCTGGATAAAATGTATAAGTCTGCATTTTTATTTTTTATTTTATGATGATTGCTCGTGAATTGAAAATGCTTTATTTGAAGCGGGTTTTTATACCTGACTCCCGCTAGGTGTTGCTTAATTGAACAAGTCGTGAAATCTGAACTACACATTTTTTTCATAAACTTTTCTAACCGATAAACATGTTAGTTCACGATAAAAGTCTTCTTTTCATTTGTCACTCTTTTTTCCTTTTATATCTCTGCTTCATCTCTCTCATCTCTCTCTACCTTCCTTCCTCTTCCAACATCATGTGGGACCAACAAATGAAAGACATCATCCATATTTTCCCTTTTCTGCTTCTGACATTAACAGTAAGACAATCAATGCTTTACAGTTGGACTATGACTATATCTGCTGCCCACTTCTCTGAATCAATTCTTTCTTTCTTTCTTTCTTTCTTTCTTTCTTTCTTTCTTTCTTTCTTTCTCTCTTTCTTTCTTCTCTCCTCTCTTCTTCTACCTTTCCTTCTCCTTTCATCTCCTGTACTCAGCTCCCACCTACTCTAACCACCTCCTCTCCTCTCCTCTCCTCTCCTCACCTCACCTCTATCCTTTCCCTTTTTTTCCTCTCCCCTTCTTTTTTCAAGACTTTTCCTCTCATCTCTTCTACTCACCTATTATCTCCTCTGTCCCCCCCCCCTCTTTACTCCTCACCTTTCCTATCTTCATCTCTTCTGCTCACTTTTCCTCTCATAACTTTGCATTTCCTCTGTCATCTCCTTTCCTCACCTTTTCTGCTTCACCTCTAATGTTACTTTTATTACTTTTCCCTCTAATGTTTACTTTTCCTCTCTTTGCCTCTCTTGTAAACTTTCCTTCTCCTCTCCTCTAGACTTCTCTTTACCTCTTTTCTTCTTTAACCTCTCCTCTACTCCCCTCCCCTCTCCCTCTCCTCTCCTTTCCTCTTTTTGTTTCCCTCTCTCCTGTCCTCATTTCCTTCTCTCCTTTTCTCCTCTCCTTTCCTCTTTTCTCCTCTACTTTCCTCTTTTCTCCTCTACTTTCCTCTCCTCTCCTCATTTCCCTCTCTCCTCTCTCCTTTCCTTTCCACTTTTCTCATCTTCTCTCCTCTCCTTTCCTCTCCTCTCCCTCTCCTCGCCTCCCCTTCTCCCTCTCCTCTCCTCCCCTCCCCTCTCCTCTCCCTCTCCTCTTTTGGTATTTCCTCTCTCCTCTCCTCGTTTCCCGCTCTCCTTTTCTCCTCTCCTTTCCTCTTTTCTTCTCTACTTTCCTCCCCTCTCCTCTCCTCATTTCCCTCTCTCCTCTTTCCTTTCCATCTCTCCTTTCTTTTACTCTTTTCTCCTCTTCTCTCCTCTCCTCTCCCTCTCCTCTCCTCTCCTCTCCTATCCCCTCCACACCTCTCCCCTTCCCTTCCCTTCCCTTCTCTTCTCTCCTCTCCACTCCTCTCCCCTCCTCTCCTCTCCTGTAATATGGTTCATGGTGGTCAGGTAACAAGGGCAGGTATTTTACAAATCTTTGAATAGGAATATAGCTAAAAAAAATCCCTCTAAGCAAAGCTGTAAATATAAGTGGGACACTTTTTACGATGCTAAAAGAAAATTATTTATGTTGTCTACTTTTGTTTTTGCAAAACAAGCAAAGATGAATACAGAAATAAATAAAACTTCAGGCATTAGCAATGTCACCAGCACTTTAAATGCTAACAGGCGCCATTGTGAAAAGCGCTGGTGCAGTCCTCCAACAGGCCTGTCACCACAATGTACAGGAGCGCCCCAATACTGGAAACGCACAGTATGAAAAGCATGTGCCAGATGTTTGAGATAAAAAAAAAAAATCCCAACAACTCGCAGGCAGGATACAAAAAGGACGATCGTGTTTGGCGCTGTAACTTAACCTTTTCAGAGGCCCGTCGTTTTGTATGCTAATGAGGCACAGCTGAAGTCATAAAGCACAGTGCTAGGAAAGTGATGCATCAATGATTCTGATCACCTGGCAACTGGAAGTCTGTGAACACCGGGTAGAGCTAGTACATGGCACGCGGCGGCTCCGAATGGCGCTCAGACTCGGCTCTGTGCAGCCAATTTAGGCGTGAGATTTCAATAGCTTGTTAGTAAGAGATTTAACTCCTTGCTGGCACCAGTGACATTTGCAGTAACAGTGGAAGCAATTTCAACCAAAGGCAATTACTGTCTCGTTTGAAGCCCCACTTTAAAGAAGCACTCCAAACCTGAACATTAAGCCGGAGCTGAGTGGATTTAGCTGAAGTGAACTCCTTCTTAATGATTCTTAGATTCCTGGTTCTTGTATTCCTTGCCTGATCTAAACCTTCCAACCCTAAGCTACACATCAAAAGGAAATTGCCATACAGTAGTACCCCAACTTCCCGTCTCAAACCCTCCCCTAATACCGGTCATACTTTCCTTTACGAAACCACTTACAACTTCCTATCACATTGTGGGCAGGCCAACCCTTCACCTTGTGTAGGGTCACCCCACCAACCCCCATATCACCAGTTCTGGAAATCTCAAACGTCATGATCTAAAGTCTGAAAGTTCTGCTCTATTACTGGTCATACTCTTTAACCAACTACTTATACCTTTCTATCACATTCTTGCCAGCCCACCCCATGCACCCTCTACTTCCTTCCTTTTTAACAGGGTCACCTCCTAACCCCCATATCACCAGTTCTGGAAATCTCAAACGTCGTGATCTAAAATCTGAAAGTTCTGCTCTATTACTGGTCATACTCTTTAACCAACTGCTTATACCTTTCTTTCCATTCTTGCCAGCCCTCCCCATACACCCTCTACTTCCTTCCTCTTTAACAGGGTCACCTCTTAACCCCCATATCACCACTCCTTGAAATCTCAAACAACGTCATCTAAAATCTGAAAGTTCTGCTCTATTACTGGTCATACTCTTTAACCAACTACTTATACCTTTCTAACACATTCTTGCCAGCCCACCCCATACACCCTCTACTTCCTTCCTCTTTAACAGGGTCACCTCCTAACCCCCATATCACCAGTTCTGCAAATCTCAAACAACGTCATCTAAAATCTGAAAGTTCTGCTCTATTACTGGTCATACTCTTTAACCAACTACTTATACCTTTCTAACACATTCTTGCCAGCCCACCCCATACACCCTCTACTTCTTTCCTTTTTAACAGGGTCACCTCCTAACCCCCATATCCCCAGTTTCGGAAATCTCAAACGTCGTGATCTAAAATTTGAAAGTTCTGCTCCTGTCATCTCTTGCATATTATTTGGTGCATTGTATGTAGAATATATTCTCCAGGGGAGAAGACTCCTGTTTCAAACCCCTCCCCATTACTGGTCATACTTTTCTTTACCCAGCCGTTTATGCCTTCCTACCATATTTTTGGCAGACCAACCCATGCACCCTCTACTTCCTTACCCTTGTTTGGGGTTGCCCTCTAACTCCCACATCACCCATTCTGAAGATCTCAAACATTTTGATCTAAAATTTGAAAGTTCTGCTCCTGTAATCTTTTGCAAATTCTTTGGTGCTTTTTATGTAGAATACGTTCTCCAGAGGAGAAGACTCCCTTCTCAAAACCCACCCCCATTAAAGGCCATACTCTTCTTTATCCAACCTCTTATGCCTTCCTATCACATTCTTGGTGAGCCATCCAATGCACCCTCTATTTCCTTCCCCTTGTTTAGGGTCACCCCCTAACTCTCATATCACAATTCTGGAAATCTCAAACATCTTAATCTAAAATCTGAAAGTTCCACTCCTGTCATCTCCTGCGTATTCTTTGGTACTCTTTATGTAGAATAAAATCTCCAGGGGAGAAGACTCCTTTCTCAAACACCGTCCTCCATTACCAGTTGTACTCTTCTTTACCCAACTGCTTACACCTTCCTATCACATTCTTGACAGCCCACCCTATGCACCCTTGAAGCCCTTCCTCTTAATCGGGGTCGCCCCCTAACTCCCACATCACCAATACAGGCTCACCAACACTGGACAAGAGATTATTGGACAAACATTGCCTGGTCTGATGAGTCTGGAATTCAGCTGCAACGGTCAGAAATTGGTGTAAACAACATGAAAGCATGGATCCATCCTGCCTTGTATCAACAGTTCAGGCTATGAATCCCTTTATGACTCCAGTGTCCCCATCTTCTGATGGCTCCTTCCAGCAGGATGATGCTCCATGTCACAAAGCTCCAATCATCTCCAACTGGTTTCTTGAACATGACAATGAGGTCACTGTACTCCAATGGCCTCCACAGTCACCAGATCTCCATCCAATAGAGCATCTTTGGGATGTGGCGGAATGGAAGATTCACACCATGGATATGCATCTGACAAATCTGCAGCAACTGCGAGATGCTATCATGTCAATATGGACCAAAATCTCTGAGGAATGTTTCCAACACCTTGTTGAATCTATGCCACAAGCAGTGAAGGCGTTCTGAAGGCAAAAGGGAGTCCAACTTGGTACTAGCAAGGTGGACCTAATACACGGTGGTGTATATATATTGCACATTCAAATCAGTCCTTAACCTTCAAGGAGCATCCAATCTAAGGTCTCTATCTCACATTCATACATACCCATACTAGGGCCAATTTAGACAGGAGCCAATTAACCTACCAGCATGCCTTTGGCATGTGGGAGGAAACTGGAGTACATGGAGGAAACCTATGCAGGCACAAGGAACACATGCAAACTCCAGGCAGGTGGTGCCGTGTGACCCTAATTCTGCCAGGTGGAAGTGCTAACCATTTAGCCACTGTGCTGCCCATCATGACATTATACATTGCAGCATGGTCATGCACCATTTATGGGGTTACAACAGGTGGTGAGGAGGCAACATATCACCTCCTCACTGCCTGTCAAACATCTCTGCAAAGTGATCCGATTGTGGATGACACTGTAATGCTAGGATGACAGTATGTAAAAAAAAAACATAAATAATAATATAAAAAAAAATAAAAATGTAAAAAAAAAAGTTTAAAAATTATAATTTTTGGTTTTAAACTAATTTGGGTTATTTATTTTTTACTAAAAAGATAACAGAATAAATTTTGGCCAAGATTTAAGATGAAATATTATTGATTTGCAAACTTTTATAAGAAAAACACTTTTTTTCAAAATTTTTGGACTTTTTCATTTACATAGCAAAAAAAAATAAAAATCCCAGAGGTGATTAAATACCACCAAAATAAAGCTTTATCTGTCTAAAAAAAATGCTAAAAAATGCATACGGGTACTGTGTTGCATGACTGCGCAATTGTCATTCACAGTGTGATAGCGCTGAAAGCTGAAAAGTGGCCTGGACAGGAAGGGGGTGAAAGTGTCTGGACTGGAAGGGGGGGAAAGTGTCCGGACTGGAAGGGGGGGAAAGTGTCCGGACTGGAAGGGGGTGAAAGTGTCCGGACTGGAAGGGGGGCAAAGTGTCCGGACTGGAAGGGGGGGAAAGTGTCCGGACAGGAAGGGGGTGAAAGTGTCTGGACTGGAAGGGGGGGAAAGCGTCCTGACTGGAAGGGGGGGAAAGTGTCCAGACTGGAAGGGGGGGAAAGCGTCCGGACTGGAAGGGGGTGAAAGTGTCCGGACTGGAAGGGGGGGAAAGTGTCCGGACTGGAAGGGGGGGAAAGTGTCCGGACTGGAAGGGGGTGAAAGTGGCCGGACTGGAAGGGGGTGAAAGTGTCCGGACTGGAAGTTGGTGAAAGTGTCCGGACTGGAAGGGGGTGAAAGTGTCCGGACTGGAAGGGGGTGAAAGTGGCCGGACTGGAAGGGGGTGAAAGTGTCCGGACTGGAAGGGGGGGGAAGTGTTGGACTGGAAGGGGGTGAAAGTGTCTGGACTGGAAGGGGGGGAAAGTGTCCGGACTGGAAGGGGGTGAAAGTGTCCGGACTGGAAGGGGGGAAAGTGTCAGACTGGAAGGGGGTGAAAATGTCCGGACTTGAAGGGGAGGAAAGTGTCTGGACTGGAAGGGGGGGAAAGTGTCCGAACTGGAAGGGGAGGAAAGTGTCCGGACTGGAAGGGGGGGAAAGTGTCCGGACTGGAAGGGGGGGAAAGTGTCGGACTGGAAGGGGGGGAAAGTGTCCGGACTGGAAGGTGGGGAAAGTGTCCGGACTGGAAGGGGGTGAAAGTGTCCGGACTGGAAGGTGGGGAAAGTGTCCGGACTGGAAGGGGGGGAAAGTGTCTGGACTGGAAGGGGGGAAAGTGTCCGGACTTGAAGTGGTTAAAGACCTGTACTGTTCTTATCATCCCAAAGTTATTGAGCGAAGGGGCCTCCTTTTGTTTTTAACCTTTTTCTTTTCCCTGTCCAAGCAAACCACACATTCTTTGATGATCTGAAATACTATACACGGTAGTGCGGCAACTTCCTGCATTCAAGCTAACAAGATTTTAAATTTTTTTTTTTAAATTTGGAACAATAAACAGCTATTACCCTATGCTGCGATATTTATGAGAGGATTTAAAAGAAAGGATTAACACTCGTAACAGGAAGTGCGTTCTGAGAGCCTTGTAACCGTAAAACAGTACGTTTAATATCTATATTAACATTACATCTCAGGGAAAAAAATGCAAAGTGCGGCCTATCATTTTATAGGGTTTAATGGTAGTAATGGGCGAACGCGGTGCTGTTAGGCACTGGGTTTCTGTAATAAAGCACGAGCGGGAAGTCGGGCTCCCCCATCACTCCAGACGGCCAGGAGACGTATTTTTGTGCTCATTTTCCGAACTATGGGGGTGAGATTCTCTATCGGAGCCGTGCGCTGTTTCCACACAGGAGCGCGGCACAGATAATTAGAAATTGCCCACAGCATAATTGAATTTGCTTTCCGTACGCTGCTGAAGCGTACGTCTCGGCTGCCAATACAGTGGCGGAATGTTTATCAGACCCATCTTAGTCGGGGAGGAACGTGCGTGGCTAGTGTTAAACGGTGTGCTGGAAGTGTAAAGTCAGCTGTGAACTCAAGGAGTTGGCGAACTATGTGACCCAGCTGGCTGGAGTGCAGCGATTAACTCCCAACAACTTTGTTTAATCCTTGCATGACCAATGCCAATAGACCTATAAAAAAAATATATATATACACATACACACTCACCGGCTACTTCATTGGGTACACCTTGCTAGCATCAAGAAAATCTCCCCCATACCATCACCACCACCACCACTAGCCTTACCCATTGAAACAAGGCAGGATGGATCCCCCACACCATGACACCACCACCACCAGCCTGACCCATTGATACAAGGCAGGATGGATCCCCCACACCATGACACCACCACCAGTAGCCTGAACCATTGATACAAGGCAGGATGGATCCACCACACCATGACACCACCTCCACCAGCCTGAACCATTGATACAAGACAGGATGGATCCCCCACACCATGACACCACCACCACAAGCCTGAACCGTTGATACAAGGCAGGATGGATCCCCCACACCATGACACCACTACCACAAGTCTGAACCGTTGATACAAGGCAGGATGGATCCACCACACCATGACACCACCACCACAAGCCTGAACCGTTGATACAAGGCAGGATGGATCCACCACACCACGACACCACCATCACCAACCTGAACCGTTGATACAAGGCAGAATGGATCCACCACACCATGACACCACCACCAGCCTGAACCGTTGATACAAGGTAAGATGGATTCATGCTTTACACCAAATTCTGACCCTATCATCTGAATCTCAATCGAATGAAAAATCGAATGCCCAGTCTCCTCCGATCTCTAATATCAGCAAGACATTTTCTTCCATGCAACTGCCGCTCACTGGATATTTTCTCTTTTTTGGACCATTCTCTGTAAACCCTAGAGATGGTTGTGCATGAAAATCCCAGAAGGTCCACCTTGCTAGTACCAGGTTGGACCCCCTTTTGCCTTCAGAACTGCCCTAATTCTTCATGGCATAGATTCAACAAGGTGTTGGAAATATTCCTTTGAGATTTTGGTCCATATTCACTTGAGTTACTGTTGCTTTTCTATCATCTGGAATCAGTATGCCCATTCTCCTCTGACCTCTGACTTCAGCATTTTCTTCCACACAACTGGATATTTTCTGTTTTTTGGACCATTCTCTGTAAACCCTAGAGATGGTTGAGTATGAAAATCCCAGTATATCAGCAGATTTTGAAATACTCAGACCAGCCCGTCTGGCACAAACAACCATGCCACATTCAAAGTCACTTAAATCCCCTTTCTTCCCCATTCTGATGCTCAGTTTGAACTTCAGCAAGTCATATTCACCAAGTCTAGATGCCCAAATGCATTGAGTTGCTGCCATGTGATTGGCTGATTAACAATTTGTGTTACCAAGCAATTGAACAGGTGTACCTAGTAAAGTGGCCAGTGAGCGTATATTGACAGTGCTGGACCCTGTCACGATGTTAGAAGTGGTAAGTAGCCCACAGGGATCTCTCGAACGAAGATTGAGGGGCTCCAAAATATCTGTTCTTAGCAGACAAAATTGTGTTTTTTGTTTCTCTGGGCTTGGTAACTCCCAGATTGGGTTCTGGATTCCAGAGGCTTCAAAGAGCCTTGAGAGGAAAGTAACCTCTATGTATCCAGGTTTGACCAGAGACCGGCAGAATGAGTGTGCAAGTATACATAGCCTTATAATCAAGAGGTTGTGAATGATTCAGGGCTTGACCCAGGAGATAGGAGGTCCCCCGCCCAGAGGTCAGGGAGCTGACCGAGAGAGAGAGGCACTAAAGGGAGACAGAGGCCTCAAAGACTTAAAGTATGTAAACCCTCATCTTGTAAATCAACCCAGAAATAAAAATGAAAGGCAAAACATTTGTGTATAAATATAAAAAACATAAATACCTTTTTTTTCCTTTTTATTAGTGATCACATTACTTCAGTTCTCAGCTGAAAAAGTAGTTGACAGAGCTGGGGGAAGAGAAACAGCAGGACAATGCTCTTCCCAGTGAATGGCTGTGCAGAAGGGATGGGTGCCAGGACAAGTCTGATCATTGGAGGAGAGCAGGCTGGGTTCTCAGCACAGCTAGAGAACTGACCATGCTGTGCTCTCATGCCCAGTGTTGTCAGTTGTTAATAGGAAAGCAGAGGGACTGGTGGGAACACCAGGGATTTCACACATAGGAAGTAATACAAAGAGAACAGGACAATTTTTCATACAAGTACATGGTACAGCAGGCAGATGTCAGGAATGGGGAATGTTGGGTTTGCATATTATGTTAAGTATTTCAGGGGTTCAAGGATATTTTTTAGATGCAGGAAGGCCTATTGATCTCTCAATGGGCTGCTGAACCTCTGCATTGCATTGTGGGATATGGAGGGGGAGGTCAGTTCTGACCTTTCTAAAAGTTGGAACCTTCATACGGTAATTGCCAAGATTTCAGGGGCTCATGGGCAATAGTGCCACCCTTTTACCTCTTACCATAAGCTCTCAATGGCCCTATAAGAAGTTCTCTATGCCGGAGATGGCTAGGTGGGCTCTCGATCATGTGATCACTGTGTAATGGAACCAACCCCAGACTGCGCTTGGGTACTTCCGTTAGACTATCGCTTCCCCGTCCGAACACCAACAACAGACACCACAGCAGACCATACAAGACTAGACGACAGCAATCTTGAAGTAATCCAGAAGGTAGACTAATTTATTTGAAAACAGATACAAGATATATACACTTAGGGGACAATCCCCCCTCCCTGCATAATGACACAGGGCGGGGCAATCTACCTTTAGTAACAAGAGACACGCAGGTATTCAAACTTCACACCAGCAGAAAGTCCCATCAGGAGGGAGGGCTGCTGGAGACACCCCCCCCCCCCACTAAGCTAATACACAGAAAGACATACACCCCATAATAGTTTGCTCCCAAGCAAGACAAACAATAGAACAATGGGATGCAATCACATGGCATTAAACAATCAACAACCCCCACCCCACCTATCTCCTAGACATGTCTACACAATATTAGGACAGATCCCCCTGTACTCCTAACAGGCACAGGATGACTTACACATAATAGGGATATGGGAAGCTGAGACAGGGGTCTCCCCACCTCTCCAAAGTGAGCTGGGTTCCATGGGCCCCCCACCCAAAGTGACTCCCGTCACACACTGTGATTGGCCGTCACAGCGGTCATTTGATCAAGAGCCTGTCCCTTTGGCTCATGATCATAAGCAGCAACCAGCGGCCGTCAATGTCAGCTCAGTCTTGGTGCTGGGGTGTGCCGAATGAGCACACTCCCAAAACAAAACAGGGGTGCCTATAGCATATACTGCTTGAAGAACGGCATTAAAGCCCACTACTGTGCTGCCACATATATGAACCTGGCGGGCGGCAACACGTTACACAGCTTTTGTTTCTGCAAAAAGTGCTGAGAATGTTCCCCAAGTATTATGGGACCATTTGGGATAGAAATGGTGCTTAGCTGAGTTTTTTTTTTATGTAGCACTTTAGTAAGTTGTTCACTTCAAATCAAATGCTGTATGGAAGTATTTTTTTATTTATTTCTTTTTTTTTTAATCATTTGTATATCCTGACCAGATAATTGCAAACTTTTCACAGTCCAGATAGATGATGCTCAGGCTCTGCGCTGGTAATTAAAGCAGATTTATAGGTTTCTGTATGGCATGAATTCATACAGTACGGAATTAGAATGCTCCGGCATGCTATGCATTTTTTTTTTTTTTTTTTTACACAGCTCATCAGAAAATGCATTAAAAAAAGGAGCAGTTTGGTTCGCAGCCAGGGGTATCATTATTAATGCAAATTAATTAAAATCTGACAAAGTGTTCAGTCACTTTTCATCCCCTGATCTAACAATAAGCCATGTACATGTGCTAAACACCTGTTGTTTTATTGTTCTTTATGATGCTATTAGTTTGCTGTTCCGCACCTCCAGAAATGTTTTCCTGGGGACAAAAAAGGGAAGAAAAACTTTGTTTTATTTTCAGGAAAATATTCCTATATAATACATCGAATGTCGGGTGGTATTACATGTGCATTCTCTACCTTGTTAGACAGGAATAGCCATGCCCTACTGTATATTGAGGGTCAGTGGGGACATCGGAGCTTGCACCCAGTCAAGAGACTTTTACAGAGGGCTTGTGATTCTGGACAATGTCTAGGTATAGGGCTGCCATTAGAAATTATGGGCCTCCATCCAGCCTACCTGACTTGACCCTCCCCCTCACCTGACAAGGACCCGTACACCCTACCTATCAAGGCCCACCCAACTGACAGGGCCACCAAAACACCTAATTTCCCTCTCCATCTGACAGGGTCCCGTAATCCTACCTGTCAGGACCCACCCAACTCTCTCCCTCCACCTGACAGAGACCTCTACATCCTACCTGTCAGGCCCACCCAACTGACAGGGCCCCCAAACATTTAATTTCCCTCTCCATCTGACAGGGTCCCGTAATCCTACCTGTCAGGACCCACCCAACTCTCTCCCTCCACCTGACAGAGACCTGTACATGCTACCTGTCAGGCCCACCCAACTGACAGGGCCCCCAAACACCTAATTTCCCTCTCCACCTGACAGGGACCCATAATCCTACCTGTCAGGACCCACCCAACTCTCTCCCTCCTTCTGACAGAGACCTGTACATCCTACCTGTCAGACCCTACCCAACTGATAGGGCCCCAAAACACCCAAGTCCCCCCCCTCCACCCGACAGGGCCCATACATCCTACCTGTCAGGACCCCCCCAACTGACAGGACCTCAGAAGACCTATCTCCCACCCTCCACCCGATAGGGACCCGTACATCCTATCAGGACCCACCAACTGAGAGGGCCCCAAAACACCCAACTCTCACCCTCCACCCGACAGGGACCCGTACATTTTATCTGTCAGGACCCACCCAACTCTCCCCCTCTACTCAAAAGGGCCCAAACTGTACATCCTACATCTCAGGACCCACCCAACTGACAGGACCCCAAAAGACCCATCTCCCGCCATCCACCCGTTAGGGACCCGTACATCCTGTCAGGACCCACCAACTGAGAGGGCCCTAAAACACCCAAATCTCGCCCTCCATCTGACAGGGACCCGTACATCTTATCTGTCAGGACTGACCCAACTCTCCCCATCCACTCAACAGGGCCCTTACATCCTACCTGTCATGACCCACCCAACTGACAGGGCCCCAAGCACGCAACTTCTTTCCTCTATCCAACAGGGCCCATACATCCTAACTGTCAGGATCCACCCAACTCCCTCCTCCATCCGACAAGGCCCTGTACATCCTACCTGTCAGGACCCACCAACTGACAGGGCCCTAAACACCCAACTTCCCCCTCCACCTTACAGGGACCCATACAACCTACCTATCAGGACTCACCCAGCTGACACCAGCAGCAAAACACCAACTCCCCCCCTCCATCCACCTGACATGGCCCCCGTATATCCTACCTGACAGGGTCCAAAAAACTTTCAGTTAGCAGGACCCCCCTACAGGACAGAGCCTACCGAACAAAGCCCCCTAACCCCCTCCTACTAGATAGAGACCTCCAGCCCTCCCTCTCTAGCAGACAAGGTCCTCTAACTCCTCCTACACAAGACAGAGCACCCTACCTGCCAAGTCAATGAGATCTGGGCCTCGTACAGGAACGCTGCCAACCCAATGGGACCAGGGCCCAGTACAGTAGTACTGCCTGTACCCCCCACCAACCTATCAGCAGCCCTTGCTAGGTACAACAGTTAGCACTTAGTGAGATGGTGCAAATCTTTGAATGTCACAGAAGATAAGCAATTTCCACTGCAGTAAAGCAGTTTTTTTCCCCAGGATGTTGGCAATCAATAGTAAGCCAGGCATGAATTTCGAGAGCCTCTATAGACTCCATCTGTGTGTTCCTGAACATGGGGCCACTTCAAAGACACAGTCACAGGAGCAGACCTGCTCAATCCACAAGATGCAGCAGTAAAACCCCAGAAAAGAACTGAACACTCCTGTCTCTGTTGTTATAATAATCACTATGATGAGCCATTGGCAAGTCATTGCCAACTAAGGGTGCTGCCTAAGGAGAGATGAAACATCAGCCTCCATCATGCCATTCTGGGTAAAGGGGTCAGTTTTTTTTTTAAATATAATGCTGGTACTGTGTGGATGCTTGCTTAAAGCTAAACTCAAGCCCCAAATAACAAGATAAAATTAATAGTCCATAAAAAGATAAAGTAACAAAATTTAGTTGTGCTGCAATATTCATCTTCAATCCAGAGATTTCCCCTGCAGTCCTTTTTTCTGCCAGTAGATGTCATCAACGTGATGGTCAGCATCATTCAACCCACTTCCTCTGAGCCCTGGTTATCCTGGACCCACCCCCAGCTTGTGACTGGGAGCCCATTCCGCCTGTCCACCAAGAGCTCCCTCTGGTGGAAGCCAGATATGGTTGCAACACCATCTGGAGTCTGCAGGCCCTGGGACCCCAAATGTAAAGATCTCTGAAAGCCAGCTACTGTGAACGAGCTACTTTGTTTTTCCAGTCTACGGAGACCAAGCCAGCTAAAGGTTCTGCCTTTATCCTTTAAGAGCCTGTTAAGGCGTAAGAAAGAGTAATAAATGCTGTTTACAAAGATGACTTTTCCATTGACTTGATTTATACCATCAAATTAGCAAGGCAACAGCTCTGCCATTAGACCCTATAGAATTCTCTTTCTTTTTTTTTCATACCGAAGTTCTTTAAATAAACTTCCCGACTCTCCAGGGATGAGCACTCTTCTATGAAACATAATTACTGCCTGCAGTCATGACCTTGTGTCTGAGGGGAGGCAATGTGGTATTTGGATATATGTGGCCACCACGGGAGTGTATATCACTGCTACTGGAGAGCAATAACATCAGATCCCCTTTAAAATGTCATTGCCCCAGTCATCATTTCCACTTTCCTTTGAAGGATGGTTGGAGGGAACTCAGCGCGGTCACAATTCCATCCTGTGATCTTCTCGGCCTCCTGGAACTTTGCTGTTATCTTTCTATAAGGAACGGTTTCTTACGACGTTCCTATCATTTAATTATTTTAACTGCTGTGCTTTTAAATTGAAAAAAGAGCCTTTTGTTGCAGTTAACTAATGGCATCTTGTAGGCTGTAGATGCCTACATTCTGCATTGCAATCCTGTGTGTGTTCGTGTGTATGAATAATTAATATTAATAATAATAATTAATATGTAATACTAATATATATATGTATATATACAGTACTACTAATAATATATATACTATATATATATATATATATATATATATATACATACATGAACCATGTATGGGACAACCGGGAAGGGAACAAGTAGGTTTGTTCAGCGCTTTTATTCAGCAAGGTCCCAAACAATCACAGTTCAATGCAGGAGGACTTTGTACATAGCAAAGCCTTGCTCAACATTTTCACCACAGAGGAACCCTTTAAATACCTTTTCAGTCTCAGGGAACCCCTGCTAAAAAAGACTATATCTGCAACACATAATACATTAGTGTGATAGTCGGTGGGAAGAATGCTCCTTACCAGGGGCGGACTGACAACTCATGGGGCCCCCGGGCAATAGGAGATCATGGGGCCCCTGTGTCCTTGCCCAAACTCAAAAAAGCCTATGAAAAAGGTACCAGGGGCATCTCATGGGGCCCCCTACTGACCCCGGGCCCTTGGGCAGTGCCCGAGTTTCCAAATGGTCAGTCCGCCCCTGCTCCTTATACTGGTGTTCACTGGGAAGAATCAACCCCTTACAGATATCTGGAAAGGTCATTGGTGTCAGTAGGAATGTATCTGAGAGGTCGAAATGGCTCATTGATGAAGGAAACCCTGGTAACCTCTGGAGGTACCCTAAGGTTCCGTGGAACCCTGGTTGTGAAACCCTGCCATAGCAGAACACAAACAAAACCTATGCTTGAATGAGCCACTAACCAAACTCAGGTCAGTTCCTGACTAACAGGGTTCCATCTAATGGATTCCCGAAGAACAAACAGGAAGCTACTGTACCTTTTTATTGTTCCTTTAGTACTCATCCAAGATGTGGACCCAAGAATGCAAGCTTTATCCCACCCAAAGCACTCCAAAGCCTCCAGGCTCTAAGACCCAGAACAGAACTTATTAAAGTTCTGAGAAAACTAAAGGTTTGTTCTCTCCACATCAGCCATAAACTCTAGAACCCCTCACCATGTGCATGTGCACAGTTGGGGACCATGCACGAAAAATGTGTATTTTCACGGCAGAAGACCATGAAACAGCAGCACAAAAGACGGAGCTTTACTCATGGTGTCCCAAAGAGTACACGTTCTCACCAGCAAAGGTCCAGCGTCCAGCCCAGTAG
This sequence comes from Staurois parvus, assembly GCF_062004578.1. Classification (NCBI taxonomy): domain Eukaryota; kingdom Metazoa; phylum Chordata; class Amphibia; order Anura; family Ranidae; genus Staurois; species Staurois parvus. The sequence goes on from NW_028318527.1 coordinate 326,948, forward strand.
TGCCCCAGGGCAAGCAGCCATTCCAACAAAAGGGATCAGATATAATTTAGCAAAAATAAATATATATATATATATGTATATATATATATTTATTTATTTATTTATATATTTATATAGATTACATGCACACTATATAGCCAGACGTTTGGGGACACCTGACCATCACACCAACTTTAAATCTTGTAGATTTTAAGCAAGCAGCAGTTATATCAGACCAATAAGAGTATATTTTTCTCTGTTTCTTGTCTGGAGTTTTGCTTTAACTTTGCCTGCTTTCTATTTTAGCACCTAATGACTCTTCCCCACCCGAATGGGCAAAATCAATCAGGGCCTAATATTCCGCGTACTATTAAAGTTGATAATGATTTTCTTTGGCGCACTATGCTCCTGACTCTGTTAGGAAGACTATCTATCACCCGGCAAAAGCATGGTGGCTTTTATTTCCCTATGACCTCCTCCACAGCTAAAATATCGTCCTGTGGATCAGAAATGAAAGGGGTATAACCTTATTACTTTAAAGATTGGCCTAGCTAGCCCAAAGGAACAATAAGATTCCAAACTTTCCTTACAGGAATCGTCTTTTATAAGTAATATCTTTCACCGCTAAGTGGTGAGTACACAATTGTAAAATAAAACACCCCAACCAAGTGCCTTAGAACTCCTTGCGATTTTACAATGCGACGCTTGTGTTTCATTAAAGAGGTTATATTGTAGCGGTAACTTTTTTCCTGGAGGATATTTAGAGAACAAAAAAAAAGAACTGAAAATAGTAAAAAAAAAAATGTTGCTAGAATAAGTTTGCTGTAGGAAATCCAAATTGAGAGAAATGCATGATATGGTCAAAAGCTTGTGGACATCACATCCAAATGACTTTCTTGGACATCCCATTCCAAAACCATGTCCATTAATACGGAATTGACCCACCATTGTGGCTTTATCAGCCTCCATATTTCTAGGAAGGCTTTTCATGTCTGTGTGAATTTTTGTCCATTCACCCAGAAACACCTATGTGAGGAGCTGTTTTTTGGTGTGAAACCTACTTGTGAAAAGTCCTGCCTGCCAGGCCAAGCGGCCTCTGCAATAATCTTAGCAAAGGTTTGGACACCAGACCATCACATCTACAGTATATGAGTGTGTTGTACATCTCATTCCCCAACCATGGGCATTAATGTGGAGCTGTCCAACCTTTAGCAGCCTCCATTTTCCTAGGTGTGAAACCCTGACTCACAGTTGCTATTCATCCCATGGAGTTCAGTAGGGTTGAGGTCAGGGCTCTGTTGAGGCCACTCAAGTTCCTCCACATCAAACTGGTCAAACCGTGTCTTTACAGAGTGGGCTTTGTACGAAGGAGAACAGCTGTTTGGAACAGAGAAGGACCTCCTCCAAAATAATACCAGAAGGTTGGAAAAGCACAACTGTACCCTTTACTTAAAACACCTAAATTCTATTCATTTAAATTGGTGTTCTCATACTTGGGTGATGATCAGTTGTCCAACAAACGTTTGGCCATATAGAGTATGTAGGTGTTTATTGCTGACCATTTATTTTCAAAATGTTTATTACCTGGCTAAACTCTGAGTCGCCAACCCGTTAAAAGTCCTGCCTGCCAGGCCAAGCGGCCTCTGCATTAATCTAAACAAAGGTTTGGACACCAGACCATCACATCTACAGTATATGAGTGTGTTGGACATCTCATTCCCCAACCATGGGCATTAATGTGGAGCTGTCCAACCTTTAGCAGCCTCCATTTTCCTAGGAAGGAAACCTAAATTGAGAGAAATACATGATATGGTCAAAAGCTTGTGGACATCACACCTACATAAGTGTGTTGGACATCCCATTCCAAAATCATGGCTATTAATATGGAATTGACCCACCTTTGTGATTTTAGCAGCCTTCATTTGTCTAGGAAGGCTTTCTGTAAACTTTTGGAGTATGTCTATGGGAAATTGTGCCCAATTGCCCAGAAGAGCATTTGTGAGGACATGTACTGTTGTTGGATGAGAAACCCTGGCTTGCAACTGGTATTTTAAATGATCCCATGGTGTTCAGCAGGGTTGAGGTCAGGGATCTGTTGAGACCTCTCAAGTTCCTCTACATCAAACTGGTCAAAAGCAGCCTATGCATTAATCTTAACAAAGGTTTGGACACCAGACCATCACATCTACAGTATATGAGTTTGTTGGACATCTCATTCCACAACCATGGGCATTAATGTGGAGCTGTCCAACCTTTAGCAGCCTCAATTTTCCTAGAAAGGAAACCTAAATTGAGAGAAATACATGATATGGTCAAAAGCTTGTGGGCATCACACCTACATGAGTGTGTTGGACATCCCATTCCAAAATCATGACTATTAATATGGAATTGACCCACCTTTGCGATTTTATCAGCCTCCATTTGTCTATGAAGGCTTTCTGTAAAAATGTTGGAGTATGTCTATAGGAAATTGTGCCCAGTAGCCCAGAAGAGCATTTGTGAGGACATGTACTGTTGTTGGATGAGAAACCCTGGCTTGCAACTGGTATTTTAAATGATCCCATGGTATTCAGCAGGGTTGAGGTCAGGGATCTGTTGAGACCTCTCAAGTTCCTCTACATCAAACTGGTCAAAAAATGTCTTCATGGCATTGGCTTTGTACACGGCTAGATGGAACAGAGTAGGACCTTCTTCAAAATGCTACCAGAAGGTTGGAAGAGTCCAACTGTGCCCTTTACTTAAAACACCTAAACTCGGTCATTTAAAGGGGAGTTCACATACCTGTGTGATGATTGGGTGTACAACAAACCTTTGGCCATATAGAGTATGTAAGGTTCATTATTTCGACATGCTTATTAGCTGGATAAACTCTGAGTCACCGACCTGTGAAAAGTTCTACCTATTGTTCTTCGTCAGTGACTCACAATATTGAAGCCGTTAGAATTGTAGGACAGCCAGGTCAGCGGTAATATTGGAATTTAAGCAACAGTAGTCCATGCATTTACCTTAACAAAGGTTTCCTTTAAAGCAAAAAAAAAAAAGGATATTTACCAATACAATTTGCAATCAAGCGGTTTTCGGCACGCATGATAAGGCCTGCTGATTATTTTATACCCTGGGCCTAGGACATTAGGTCAAATTTCTTGATTACAGTTTAATTTACCTTAGTAATGATGGGAATTGTTATTGACACTCACTTAATTGCCTTAAATAAGTGCTCACTGCGCATTAAACAGATGATCGTTCAAAAAGTTCACGTCGAGCAGCACAACCTGGGAAAAGACCGAAGTACAGTATAAAAAAAAAAAGAAGTTAAACAAGCAATAGTGTTTCTAATGGAGGCTCATGCTGGGAGAAATTAAGCCTGTGGTCATTGCTGACCTGCTTTTCAAAATGCTTATTGACTGGCAGTCATGTTGTTCCTCTGACTTCAGTACTTCTGGAGTCGTCATCATTCTGGGAAATGTAATAGATGATAACTTGGTAATGGCAGAACTCTCAGTGTGAATACCTATTGCCGATCAAAAAAACTGAAGCTTGTTTTCCTCAAGTTCGTGTCTGGAGTTTTCCTGGAATTCCCAAAGTTACCATTACATTACCGTTATATAGGGGAGGACCTATAACCCACATAGTCATGAATAGCCTGCTCTGTGTCCCGTGATGTACGATAAAGAAATGTGATTAGGTATGCTTACTTTACCAGGGGCCTACATCCTAGAGGTCAGATCCTGCCCATGCAGGTATCCGAAACCTCTGAGGGTGTTGACCAAGTGCTTCCCCCACCACACACGATAGTCAAAAAACTAGGTTTTTCAAAAACAGGGGCCACAGTGGTAGCCTCAATATTTATACTCGTTCCCTTTAAATCACCCTACCACAATGGGGTGCACATTAAAGTAATGCCACTCTGTAAAAATTTGATTTTTTTTTTGCATATTTACCTGTAAAATCCATTTCTTGGAGTACATCACGGGATGCAGAGCAGGCTATTCATGACTATGTGGGTTATAGGCCACCTATAGGCGAATGGACACTGGCCAACCAATGGCAGCAATGAAATGTCTGTGTCCCATGATGTACTCCAAGAAATGGATTTTACAATTCAGTAAGTAGAAAAAAATCCAATTTTCTTCATCGTACATCACAGGACACAGAGCAGGCTATTCATGACTATGTGGGATGTCCCAAAGCAATAAGAAATTGGAGGGGAGGGTGACACCATGATAGCTACCATCCATAATCCCTCAGGACCTATTCAGCCACCCGTAAGTCCGGAGTTTTCCTGGAATTCCCAAAGTTGCCATTACAGGGGTTATATAGGGAAGGACCTCCTCTCTGATTGGTCGGCCAGTGTCCATTATATAGGTGGCCTATAACCCACATAGTCATGAATAGCCTGCTCTGTGTCCTTTGATGTACGATAAAGAAATGTGATTATGTATGCTTACTTTTCCAGGGGCCTACATCTTAGAGGTCAGATCCTGCCCATGCAGGTATCCGAAACCTCTGAGGGTGTTGACTAAGTGCTTCCCCCACCACACACTATGGTACCTTCCACCAGCGATTGGCTAGTAATGGCAGTAAGAGGGGACTTGCGATTGGCTAGTAATGGCACCAACAGAAAGTCCTTGTCCCACTTCTTCTCCTGTATGGACAGTGACCCTCCTGCTTGAAGCTTTAACCCTCCGTCATTTTATGCCAGAGGCCTCCTCACAAAATTCCTCAGCTATTAACCTTTATATCCTCAAAGGAAGGAATGTCCACAACAAGATAGGGTTGCTACACTTTACTGTTAGAACTTGAAAAACAGTCACATCACATCAGCATACTATCTAGGATCACTTGACATTACATTGTCAATCACATCCAGTGGACAGTCTGCAGTAGTCAATGTGAAAGCATCCTGCAGCACTGTCAGTTAGCCATCTTCCTTTAAGCAGTCTCTCTCCACCCAGAGTCATTAGTACTCACTAAAATGGGGTCTCTGCAGTGAACTCCTCCATGGGTACACCTTTCCGGGGACCCTCCAAGGGGATAGCCTCACTTCAAGGAACTCTTGGCCTGTTCTAAAAGGATTGTGCAACCTGCACTAGCCCCCACCTCTATAAGGGTCAGGAAGTATACAGCCAGCTTTTCTGGGTGCAGGTCTACCCAGGACAGGTGCTAGACTATTTTGTGCCCAAGGCAAGCCCAGCTACTTGCACCTCCCCCCAAAAAAACTTCACCCCTCCTAGCACATATTCTCTTTCCCCTCAAATTGTCCACCCTAGCACAAATCTTCAACAGCAAATCCCCCCTCTAGCATAAATTGATCCAATCCCACCTCCACCGCACATCCCCATTAATCCCTCCTCCTAGAACAACCCCCTCCAAATTACCCTCCCCACCCACATCCCCCCTCCTAGCACAACCCCTCCCAATCCACTCTTCTAGCACAATCCCCCCCCCCCCGATTCCCCCTCCGAGCACATTTTTACCCCCCTCTCAATACAACTCCCCCCTCTCCTAGCACAAATTCCCCTCCTATCCCCTCTCCTAGCACAAATTCCCCCCCAAATCCCCCCTAGAATCACTCCTCCTCCCTATCCTCCCTCCTAGCACAAACCCCTTCCCCCCATCCCCCTCCTGGTACAAATTCCCCCCAATCCCTCCTCCTAGTACAAATTCCCCCCAATCCCTCCTCCTAGTACAAATTCCCCCCAATCCCTCCTCCTAGTACAAATTCCCCCCAAACCCTGCTCCGAGCAAACCCCCCCCCATCCCCGCTCATACTTCAAATTCCCCCCAATCCCTTCTCCTAGTACGAATTCCCCCCTAAACCCTCCTCCCTGTCCAAATTCTCGCCCCTCCAATCCCAACTGCTAACACAAATTCCCCTCTCCCCCTGCCCCACTCCTAACACAAATCATCCCCCCCAATACCTTCTCATAACACAAATCCCCCAATCCCCATCCTAGCACAAATCCCCCCAATCTCTCCTTCCAGCACCAATCCTCTTCCTTCAATCCCTAGGTCCAGCCATGGCGGAGAGTAAAGAAACTGTAGCCGTGGCTGCGCCGTAGTTTGTCAAGTCGTAGCGCCAGCCCTGGGTCTACCTCTCTCCAGCCTCTTGCCCTGTCTAGGGCTTCCACTTGCTGGCTACATATGCATAGGTATGGGATGTTTGGCTCCCATGCCCCAACTGGGCTCCTCCCAACCTGGCTTTTATGTGGGCACTGACTCGCCAATGACATCTCTACAGGATGTCTCAGACTGAAAGGGGCCTAGCACCTGATGACACTGTGTTCTGTACCCAGAAACTATGCTGGAACAGAGCCACCTAGTGACTGACTAGCTAACTGCACCTGCTTACAAGTAAGAACTATAGTAGTGTAGGAACTAAAGCAGGTTACAGCAGAATCATGTATTCCATACACCTAAAAGTGTAAGTAAGTGTCATTTATTTTAATGTAGACCCAAATCTCCAAGCTACTTTTTTTGCTGCTGTGTTCCGACTTCCTGTTAGAGGGCGACTGCATTTGTTTTCCATGGTCCCACTGGAGGCAGGAATGTATGTAAGCAATCCAAATAAAACAGATGTGTGGCGCTCACTGTGAGTAAGTCTCCCCGGACCCTGCATTCACTATATCCGCTCTCCCCGGACCCTGCATTCACTATATCCGCTCTCCCCGGACCCTGCATTCACTATATCCGCTCTCCCCGGACCCTGCATTCACTATATCCGCTCTCCCCGGACCCCACATTCACTATATCCGCTCTCCCCGGACCCCGCATTCACTACATCCGCTCTCCCCGGACCCCGCATTCACTATATCCGCTCTCCCCGGATCCTGCATTCACTATATCCGCTCTCCCCGGACCCCACATTCACTATATCCGCTCTCCCCAGACCCCGCATTCACTATATCCGCTCTCCCCGGACCCCGCATTCACTATATCCGCTGTCCCCAGACCCTGCATTCACTATATCTGGTCTCCCTGGATCCTGCATTCACTATATCTGGTCTCCCTGGATCCTGCATTCACTATATCCGCTCTCCCCGGACCCCGCATTCACTATATCCGCTCTCCATGGACCCTGCATTCACTATATCCGCTCTCCCCGGACCCTGCATTCACTATATCCGCTCTCCCCGGACCCTCCATTCACTATATCCGCTCTCCCCGGACCCTGCATTCACTATATCCAGTTTCCCTGGACCCGGCATTCACTATAACCAGTCTCCCCGGACCCTGCATTCACTATATCCGCTCTCCCCAGACCCTGCATTCACTATATCCGCTCTCCCCGGACCCCGCATTCACTATATCCTCTCTCCCCGGACCCCGCATTCACTATATCCGCTCTCCCCGGACCCTGCATTCACTATATCCCCTCTCTCCGGACCCCGCATTCACTATATCTGCTCTCCCCGGACCCCGCATTCACTATATCTGCTCTCCCCGGACCCTGCATTCACTATATCCCCTCTCTCCGGACCCCGCATTCACTATATCTGCTCTCCCCGGACCCCGCATTCACTATATCTGCTCTCCCCGGACCCTGCATTCACTATATCCGCTCTCCCCGGACCCTGCATTCACTATATACAGTCTCCCTGGACCCCAGGACTGGGGCAGAGATTCTGACACTGGGGGAGAACTGAGTTACAGTATACAGTAATCAGTGCTAAAAAAAAGCACTGATACTATACTAATGGCACTGCGCAGGAAGGGGTTAACAATGAGGGGAGATCAAAGGGTTAACTGTGTGCTAGGGTTGTTTTACTAGTGGGCGGGGTCCAGGGGTGGACTGACAACTCATGGGGCCCCCGGGCAATAGGGGATCTTGGGGCTCCTGTGTCCTCACCCACACTCAAACCACACCCAAAAAAGCCTATGAAAGGTACCAGGGGTATCTCATGGGGCCCCCTACTGACCCCAGGCCCTAGGGCAGTGCCCGAGTTCCCAAATGGTCAGTCCGCCCCTGGCGGGGTCTGTGTGCTTCACTGTACTCACACTGCTCTGGATGGCTGTGCTGTGCAGAGTGCCCGAGTTGACAGGGAGGAGGACTGTTAGTAAACAAAACAGTTCTCCTGCCTGTTGGAGATCTTCGGAAATCACTGGGCGCCGGCGAGTAATTACTGGCTAGGACCTGGTGATTGACAGCCGCGAAGGGCAGCGTGGGTAGGGCACATGCATGACTCGCGAGCGCCCCCTACCCGGAAATGCGAAATCACGTGTATATATACGTGATTTTGCGCACCCGTGCCGCCCTGTAGCAGTGTTTCTGTCATGGGGCGGTCGGGAAGCGGTTAATGACCATTATACAAATGGAAGCCAGACGAACTTGTGATTTTCTTGCAAATAAAATTTTTTTTTTTTTTCCAGTTAATGGCGTGGAAATAAATAAGAACTTGTCGTGCGTCTCTTCAGCCCCAGATAATAGCAGATGACAAGAAGATGCATTGCTATTTACTGCAGGAAGTGCGTCTCGCACTTACCTTATCCCGCTAATTATGAGTTATAATCTCCATTGACGAGTGGCTAATTAAGTGTAAGACTGGTGTGAATGCAGCCGTCACCAGGACTGATGGGCGCTGACAAACTTTTATTCCACGCTTTCAGGCCTCTTCAATAAGGCGCGGAGCGGTGCGGCAGGCTCACTAACCCGTAGCAACCAATCAGCAGTCACCTTACACTCATCCTGATAAATGGAGCGCTCTCAGACGGAGTTTTACGATTATATCTGGCTGCAGAGTCAGCAAACCTTTACAGCATGAGGGTGACAACAATCCTCGGGAGCCGGGGGTCTGCAAACTCAGCGGCAGTGCCCCCACCTGCCGTCTGTTCCGAAAGCTGAACGCCAGAAGAGAATGTTGTCTGAATCCATCCCTCGTGTGTCTTCTTCTAGAATCTCGGTGAGATTTGTGTATTTCCTCCAGATCTGTGCCGTCATCCTGCGTGAGACGTCCTGGAATAAAGACCGCTCACTGCTGCCCTCTCTCATTGTGCAGGAGGACTGGTCTGTTCTCCACCCCTCCTGTAGATTTCTGCAGGCAGCCTGTAGTGGGTGGAGCTTGTTGGTTCCCTCCCACAGCTCTGCTCTTTCCTTGTGCAGGGAAGCTGGTCTTGTCTCCGCCCTCCCGTAGTTTTCAGCCAGCAGCTTGCAGTGGGTGGAGCCTGCTGGGCACTCCCACAGCTCTGCTCTTGTTTTTTGGTCTCTCCTCTTTTCTCTCCTCCTCTCCTCCCATCTCCTGTCCCCTCTTCTCCTCTCCTATCTTTTCCCTTCTCTCCTCTCCTTGCTGATTTTTTCTCTCCTTTCTTCTCTTCTCTTCTTTTCTCTTCTCTCCTCTCCTCTCTTCTCCTCTCCTCTCCTCTCCCCTCCCCTTCTCCCCTCTCCCCTCCCCTCCCCTCCTCCCCTCTCCTCTTCTTTTCTCTTCTCTCCTCTTTTCTTTTCCTCCTCTCCTCTCCTGCCCTTTCCTCTTTTCTCTCCTCCTCTCCTCCCATCTCCTGTCTTCTCTTCTCCTCTCCTATCTTTTCCCTTCTCTCCTCTCCACACTCATTTTTTTTTTCTCTCCTCTTCTCTCTCATCTTTTACCTCTCTCCTGTCCTCTCCTCTGTCATATTTTCTGTTTTGTCCTCTTCTCTCTCCTGTTCTTTTCCCTCTCTCCTCTCCTCCTTTCTCTACTACTCCCCTCCCATCTCTTCTTTCATCTTTTCTCTTCTCTCCTTTTCTTTTTTTTTTCCCTCTCTCCTCTCCTCCTTCTACTCCTCTCCCCCCCTCTCATCGCCTCTATCATCTTTTCTCTTCTCTTCTCTCCTTTTCTCTTTTTTTTCCTTTTTCCTCTCTCCTCTCCTCTTTTCTCTCCTCCTCTCCTCCCATCTCCTGTCCTCTCTTCTCTACTCCTATCTTTTCCCTTCTCTCCTCTCCCCACTCATTTTTTTCTCTTCTCTCTCAAATTTTCCCTCTCTCCTGTCCTCTCCTCTTCTCTCCTCTCCTCTCCTCTGTCATATTTTCTCTTTTGTCCTCTTCTCTCTCCTGTTTTTTTCCCTCTCTCCTCTCCTCCTTCTACTCCTCTCCTCCCCTCTCATCGCCTCTTTCATCTTTTCTCTTCTCTCCTTCTCTCTTTTTCCTTTTTCCTCTCTCCTCTCCTCTTTTCTCTCCTCCGCTCCTCTCATCTCCTGTCCTCTCTTCTCCTCTCCTATTTTTTCCCTTCTCTCCTCTCCCCACTCATTTTTTTCTCTCCTCTCTCAACTTTTCCCTCTTTTCTGTCCTCTCCTCTTCTCTCCTCTCCTCTGTCATATTTTCTCTTTTGTCCTCTTCTCTCTCCTGTTTTTTCCCCTCTCTCCTCTCCTCCTTCTACTCCTCTCCCCCCCTCTCATTGCCTCTTTCATCTTTTCTCTTCTCTTCTTTTCTCTTTTTTTTCCTTTTTCCTCTCTCCTCTCCTCTTTTCTCTCCTCCTCTCCTCCCATCTCCTGTCCTCTCTTCTCCTCTCCTATCTTTTCCCTTCTCTCCTCTCCCCACTCATTTTTTTCTCTCCTCTCTCAACTTTTCCCTCTCTCCTGTCCTCTCCTCTTCTCTCCTCTCCTCTGTCATATTTTCTCTTTTGTCCTCTTCTCTCTCCTGTTTTTTTCTCTCTCTCCTCTCCTCCTTCTACTCCTCTCCTCCCCTCCCATCTCCTCTTTCATCTTTTTTCTTCTCTCCTTTTCTTTTTTTTCCTTTTTCCTCTATCCTCTCCTCTTGTCTCGCCTCCTCTCCTCCCATCTCCTGTCCTCTCTTCTCCTCTCCTATCTTTTCCCTTCTCTCCTCTCCCCACTCATTTTTTTCTCTCCTCTCTCAACTTTTCCCTCTTTCCTGTCCTCTCCTCTCCTCTGTCATATTTTCTCTTTTGTCCTCTTCTCTCTCCTGTTTTTTTCCCTCTCTCCTCTCCTCATTCTACTCCTCTCCTCCCCTCCCATCTCCTCTTTCATCTTTTTTCTTCTCTCCTTTTCTCTTTTTTTTCCTTTTTCCTCTCTCCTTTCCTCCTTCTACTCCTCTCCTCCCCTCCCATCTCCTCTTTCATCTTTTTTCTTCTCTCCTTTTCTCTTTTTTTTTTCCTTTTTCCTCTCTCCTCTCCTCTTTTCTCTCCTCCTCTCCTCTCTCCATGAAATCAAGATCTGTGATCTTGTAAGATCTGTGGGTGAAATGTGACAGTACAAGGTGATGCTATGACTATCCCAGACCCCCAATAAATGTTGTGTAAGACCACATCTCCCCTCTATCGTATGATGTCAGGCAAGACCCCCTTTGTTACGATAACCAACAAAATGGCCCGCCGGAGCCAAGGAGCATTTGATATCGCAGCCCCCTTCTTGTCAGTTTGCTATATTGAGCTCCACATGATATATACAGCTTGCCACGGCAGATAAATGGCTACTTTTTGCAAAGTCGTCGGAAAAATATGCACTCTCGACGGCAAAGAGAGTGTCCCTTTAACGGCAAACATCAATATTTCCTTTATTGCACCTGTGTGGCACGTCATTTTTTTGTCGCTGTAATTGCTATGTCAGTTCTCCGAGAGAAATCTGCAGCATTGGATGCTGAGTATCAAACAGCCTCATCACACGTTCATGAATAACTTATGTAGTGAGGAGGTCTAATCGCCGTTCAGAGGGAGCGCGCCTCTTTGCATGTTATGAAACCTTCCAACGGACCAACGGAAAAAAAGGCTGCGAAAACAAAATGCTGCCACATGTCCCCGACCGCCGCCGTAAAGGACGGCTAAACCCCAAACACCGGAGTTACTTAACGTCAGAGCGATGAAATAACATTTACCAACGCGCCGGGAAAAAAAATAAATTTTTTGCAGAGATTGACCTCATGGTGGCTATTTTTTGGGCTGTGTGCTCCTTTTCATGAAGGGCTTTTTTTGTGCATTGCATAACTTTTACGGTTCATTTTCAGATTTTCATATATTTTATTAATCGATGAAAATAAATGCTTATTTAAGATATATTATTAACCCCTTCCTGCCCAGTGCCGTTAGTACAGTGTCAGTGCTTTTTATTAGCACTGATCACTGTATTAGTGTCATTGGGATGTCAGTGGCAGTTAGTCAGTCCCCCCCAGTGTCAGAATTCCCGCTGCAGTCCCACAGCTCCTGATCATAACTAGAGAACAGGAGCTATCTTTGACAGCTTGGCCACTGTGCTGGAAGTGAGTGGTGATCATGCTGTCAGCGTAGAAACCTTGGCTGCCCTTGGACGGCACCAGCCCAGGTGCCCCTTTACCTGGGTCAATACAACCCGGGGGCAGGAAGGACTGCCTGATCGTGTGACCACTGTGATTGGCTGTCATTGGCAGGTCCTGCCAGCTCCTGATCATTACTAGAGACCAGGAGCTATCTTTGACAGCTTGGCGACTGTGCTGGAAGAGAGCAGTGAGCATGCTCTCAGCATAGAAAGCTTGGCTGCCTTTGGACAGCACCAGCCCAAGTGACCCTTTACCTGGGTTAATACAACTTGGGGGCAGGAAGGACTGCCCGATGATGTGACCACTGTGACTGGCTGCCACAATGGTCACATGATCAGGACCCAACAGCTTCTAATCATTACTAGAGACCAGGAGCTGTCTTGTCAAAGCTGTCAAGCTTGGACACTGTGCTGGAAGTGAGTGGTGAGTATGCTCTCAGCATAGAAACCTTAGCTGCCCTTGGATGGCATCAGCCCAGGTGCCCCTTTACCTGGGTTAATGCAACCCAGGGGCAGGAAGGACTGCCTGATCGTGTGACCACTGTGATTGGCTGTCATTGGCAGGTCCTGCCAGCTCCTGATCATTACTAGAGACCAGGAGCTGTCTTTGACAGCTTGGCTACTGTGCTGGAAGTGAGCAGTGAGCATGCTCTCAGCATAGAAACCTTGGCTGCCTTTGGACAGCACCAGCCCAAGTGCCCCTTTTTCCTGGGTTAATACAACCCGGGGGCAGGAAAGAGTGCCTGATGATGTGACCATTGTGACTGACTGCCACAGTGGTCACATGATCAGGAGCTGGACCCAACAGCTTCTGATCATTACTAGAGACCAGGAGCTGTCTTTGACTGCTTGGCCACTGTGCTGGAAGTGAGTGGTGAGCATGCTCTCAGCATAGAAACCTTGGATGCCTTTGGACAGCACCAACCCAGGTGCCCCTTTACCTGGGTTAATACAACCCGGGGGCAGGAAGGACTGCCTGATCATGTGACCACTGTGATTGGCTGTCATTGGCCAGTCCTGCCAGCTCCAGATCATTACTAGAGACCAGGAGCTGTCTTTGACAGCTTGGTCACTGTGCTGGAAGTGAGCAGTGAGCATGGCCTCAGCATAGAAACCTTGGATGCCTTTGGACAGTACCAGCCCAAGTGACCCTTTGCCTGGGTTAATACAACCCAGGGGCAGGAAGGACTGCCCAATGATGTGACAACTGTGATTGGCTGCCACAATGGTCACATGATCAAGAGCTGGACCCAACAGCTTCTGATCATTACTAGAGACAGGGAGTTCCCCCCCCCAAGTGTCAGAATTTCCCACTGCAGTCCCGCAGCTCCTGATCATTACTAGAGACCAGGAGCTGTCTTTGACAGCTTGGCCACTGTGCTGGAAGTGAGTGATGAGCATGCTCTCAACATAGAAACCTTGGCTGCCCTTGGATGCCACCAGCGTAGGTGCCCCTTTACCTGGATTAATACAACCCGGGGGGCAGGAAGGACTGCCGGATGATGTGACCACTGTGACTGGCTGTCACAATGGTCACATGATCAGGACCCACTGTGACTGGCTGTCACAATGGTCACATGATCAGGACCCAACAGCTTCTAATCATTACTAGAGACCAGGAGCTGTCTTTGACAGCTTAGCCACTGTGCTGGAAGTGAGTGGTGAGCATGCTCTCAGCATAGAAACCTTGGCTTCCCTTGGACGGCACCAACTCAGGTGCCACTTTACCTGGATTAATACAACCCGGGGGCAGGAAGGACTGCCTAATCGTGTGCCCACTGTGATTGGCTGTCATTGGCCGGTCCTGCCAGTTCCTGATCATTACTAGAGACCAGGAGCTGTCTTTGACAGCTCAGTCAATGTCCTGGGAGCAAGCAGTGAGCATGGTCTCAGCACAGGAACCTTGGCTGCCCTTGGACAGCACCAACTTTGGGTTTCCTGGAGCAGCTCTCATATGTGTATTTCATCTCTGCCTGGAGTTCAGCCTTACATCCCTGCATAGGCTTGCAGTGTTTAGACAGCAGTAGGCTATAGAGACACGGTTCATTGCTTTGCCAGATGCACATCAATTAGCGACATTAATAAACTTTTTTATTGTATTTTATTGCTTAATTTACATTTTATGCTGAAAACCTCCCAAGTCAGCAAGTGAAAGTGACTATTCAGTACAGCGAGTAATGTTTGGCATTCCAAAAAAAAAACAGTTTTGAGAACTCCTTTTCATCTCTCCCTTTATTCCTTTAAATTGTATTTGATTATTGTAGTTTGTGGAAGTCAGCGCAGCTCGCACCGTTCTGAACACTTAGCGAATAAATGCCATGTAGTTGGCCACACACTGATTATTACACCACTTGTATTGCAGACACATTTTTTTCTCTTTTTTTTTTTGTAGATTCAGATAGAATATGTTGGGCTTAGAACCAGGGCCAGACTGGTAACTCATGGGGCCCCAGGGCAGTAGGGGGATCATAGGGCCCCTGTGTCTTTGCCCACACTCAAACCACACCCACAAAAGCCTATGAAAGGTACCAGGGGCATCTCATGGGGCCCCCTACTGACCCCGGGCCCTCGGGCAGTGCCCGAGTGCTAGAATGGTCAATCCGCCCCTGCTCCGAGAACCTCTGTCCACGTCACAAGGCCAAGTAGCTGCGGGCGTCAGATTCCAGCAGCAAGAATAGGTGGTTTTGTTAAACCCTTTTGGGTATATCTTCGATTTAACCTCTTGGCGCCGGCCGCACGCGAATGTGTGGCCTCCCGGCATCTCGGCCTTGACGCCAAGCGACTGCACATTTGCAAGCAATTAAGAAAAACATATGTGCTGAGAGCGCATGCCCTGCACGCTCCCAGCACACATGTCCGGTACAGGGGTGGACTGACAATTCGTGGGGCCCCCGGGCAATAGGGGATCATGGGGCCCCTGTGTCCTTGCCCAAACTCAAAAAAGCCTATGAAAAAGGTACCAGGGGCATCTCATGGGGCCCGCTACTGACCCAGGGCCCTCGGGCAGTGCCCGAGTTTCCAAATGGACAGTCCGCCCCTGGTCCGGTACTCACTCCTCTTTCGATTGGGACCTTTCCCGATCATGTGACCACCGTGACAGAGAATCATGGTGGTCACGTGACCCTAAAACCCCGCCCCGCCTCCCAGTTTCTGAAACCCAACAGCGCCCAGGGGTTCAAGACATATGCCCAGGTCTGGATGCAGCTGACACGGAAAGCAGATATCCTTTGTGGCTATTGGGGAATACACTCACCGGCCTCTGTACACCTGTTCAATTGTTTGGTAACACCACTTGCTAATCAGCCAATCACATGGCAGTAACTCAATGCATTTAGGCATCTAGACATGGTGAAGATGACTTGCTGAAGTTCAAACCGAGCATCAGAATGGGGAAGAAAGGGTATTTAAGTGGCTTTGAATGTGGCAGGGTTGTTGGTGCCAGACAGGCTGGTCTGAGTATTTAAAAAAACTGATGATCTTCTGGGAGTTTCAACAACATCTCTAGGGTTTACAGAGGTCCGAAAAAGAGAAAATATCCAGTGAGCGTCAGTTGTGTGGACAAAAATGCCTTGTTGAGGTCAGAGAAGAATGGGCAGACTGGTTCGAGATGATAGAAAGGCAATAGTAACTCAGATCACCACTCGTTGCAACTATGGTATGTAGAAAGCCATCTCTGAATGCACAAAACACAGTCAACCTTGAAGCAGATGGACTACAGCAGCAGAAGACCACACCGGGTACCACTCCTGTCAGCTAAGAACAGGAAATAGAGACTACAATTTGCACAGGCTCACCAAAATTGGACAATAGAATATGGGAAAAACATTGCCTGGTCTGATGAGTGTCGATTTTTGCTCTGGCATTCAGATGGTAGGGTCAAAATTTGGTGTAAACATGAAAGCATGGATCCATCCTGTCTTGGATCCATCAACTGCCATGGATCCATCAACGGTTCAGGGTGGTGGTGGTGGTGTAATGGTGTGGGGGAGATTTCTTGGCACACGTTGGGCCCCTTAGTACCAACTGAGCATAGTTTAAACCAGGGCTTAAAATTTTGAGTCTAGACCTACTAGCCAGGCACAAACCTTACTCTCCACCAATTGCCCCACCCAACCTTGCCCAGGTCCGCCTCCAACCCCACCCCCCGGCCCATCCCCCAACTCCGCCCCCAGCCCTGCCCCCAACCACACCCCCTTAAAGCTTCTGAAATTAAATTTTTCTTTAAAATAAAGAGTCCAAAATATAAAACTGTATACAGTAATGTATATCCCAGCTCCCCTGTACTCCATTATAGTGATATGACATGTATACAGTACTTACTCCTCGAGTCCCCCGCGGTGGTGGAGAGGGTGTCTCCTCTCAGCGGAAGGGAGTGGACCTCTCCTGCACCTGTCCCCTCAGAAGCCGGAAACCGGAAGTTGGAAACCAGAACTCGGCTTCACAATTAGGCTTGGAGCGCAGCCGCTCCATCATCTGTGCTCGCCGCTCACCGCTAAAGACTTTCTCCTCACATTTGTGAGTGGCTTTTTCAAGCCCTGGTTTAATCCCCACGGCCTACCTGAGTATGGCTGCTGACCATGGCCATCCCTTTATGATTCCAGTGTCCACATCTTCTGATGGCTCCTTCCAGCTGGATAATGCACCATTTCACAAAGCTCCAACCATCTCACACTTGTTTCTTGACCATGACAATGAGGTCCCTGCACTCCAATGGCCTCCACATTCACCAGATCTCCATCCAATAGAGCCCTTTTGGGATGTGGTGGAACGGGAGATTTGCATCATGGATGTGAAGCAGACAAATCTGCAGCAACTGCGTAATGCTATCATGTCAATGAGGACCAAAAACTCTGAGAAATGTTTCCAACAGCTTGTTGAACCTACGCCATGAAGAATGAAGGCAGTTCTGAAAGCAAAAGGGGGGTCCAACCTGGGACTAGTAAGGTGGACCTAATAAATTGGCCGGTGAGTGTATATTTCAACAAAAGTTTTTGTGGCCGTGGTTCAGCTTTAAAACAGCTCAGACATTCTGGAGAAATGTTCTCCAAATCATTTCTTTTGACAACTACCTGCATGGTCATACTAGAGGATGGAATTGTCTTGAAATTCAGAGCATTTTACTGCTTTATATACGGACTTGCAGGCTCAGCCTGGGATCTCACCATTACATTGTTTATACGGAGCTATTTCGGCAATGTTGTGGGCCAACAGTTCATAAACTATTCCATTATAAGTTGATGTCTGTATATTGAGGGATAATACATCTATAAAGATATATGGTATAAATACTGTGTATATACATTGCTGGGTATTCTGACAGTCCGGAGGTCTGCAGTCTTTTTAAATGTGGCACTTTGTATTTTATGAGTGCAATCTGTGACCTGGAGAGACAAGGTCTACTTTAACTCTACTGTATTTTGGCATCAAAGAAACCCAACTCTCTTCAATTGCTATTGTTGTCTGTGTCCATATTAGGGAGATTTCTCTCACTTCCTGTCTAGGTGACTGGGGGGGGGGGGTCACAGTGACAGGAAGTGATGGGAAATCTTTCTTGTGGAGACAGAGACAGCAACAGAGATATGTGTTCAGTAGAATGGAGAAGCATTAGAACATCCGTTAGTCTTTCATTGCTGTAACGGAACCGACCCAGACTGCGCTTCCCCGTCTGAACACCGACCACAGACACCACAGCCGACCATACAAGACTAGACGACACCAGTCTTGAAGTAAACCAGGAGGTAGATTAGTTTATTTGAACACAGATACAAGATATATACACTCAAAGGACAATCCCCCCTCCCTGCATAATGACACAGTCCGGGGCAATCTACATTTAGTAACAAAAGACTTAGGTATTCAAACTTCACACCAGCAGACAGTCCCATCAGGAGGGAGGGCTGCTGGAGACACCCCCCCACACTAAGCTAATACACATAGCAATAAACAATCAACAACCCCCCACCCCAATATTAGGACAGATCACCCTGTACCCCTAACAGGCACAGGGTGATTTACACATAAGAGGGATATGGGGAACTGAGACAGGGGTCTCCCCACCTCTCCAAAGTGAGCTGGGTTCCATGGGCCCCCCACCCAAAGTGACTCCCGTCACAATTGCTTTCTGTGCCAGATGTGTGCTGTTCATTTTGTTCCATATCAAAATTCAGACAAAGTTTTAATTATTTGGAGATTCAGATGTTTCTGAATCTAACGCCTCCATCTCATTTTATTTTTAAATGTTTGATTGTGTAATGGGGGGTATTGAAGAGGATGAAGGTCTACTGTAAGTGAACTCTTATTCTTCATAGCCCTTCTACTGCTTTTTTTTACATAATAATAAAATTAGCTAGAGAAAAGATATGTCCTTTAAATTCACTAAAAGTGATTACTGTAGTTTCCCTTTAACGTTTGGAGAGGGTGATGGCCCAGCCGTCACAACACGATGAATCATGACCCAATAATGGACAAATTTGATTAAACAAAAAAAAAATGGTAACCCTGCTGCTCTGTAAATTTTGGGGTGGTAATGCCATTCTCAGTCTCCTCTCCCCCCTCTGTGAAGTATTTACCGGTAATTACGGCTCCTGGCAGCCGGCTCCCTGGCAGGGCTGCCCGTTGTAATGCGGAGTGGGAGCGCCAAGCGAGCGCTCTGAAACAAATGTTGAGCTTTCATCAAAGCTGGCAAACTCTGGGCCTGGGATTTCTGTTGTGCTTCTCATCGCCGGCCGTCATCCTAATCAAATCAAGCCAGAACTAATTACTTCCCTTTTGCCAGGCTGAGGCCAGTGAGCTTTTGTACACAGTAATCCAAAACCCTTTTTTTTTTCTTTTTCATTTCATTTTTAACACGTTAAAATAGGAAGGGAAGAGCCACCCAGAACTGATGTTTTAGGCTTTGGGAGGACACCCGGCGAGCTGATCAAACCTTGGGAACTCCAAATCAGTTATCATGCCTCTACCACTGGGAGTCATGTCTGTCGCTGTCAGAGTCTTTCATTGCCTCACTGGGCTAGTAGTTCCACAACAGTTGGTGTGCTGAGGTTGCCTATGTCGTAGAACTAAGGTTGCCTATCCATGCCATAGAACTAATGTTGCCTATCTGTGCCATAGAACAAAGGCTGCCCATCTGTGCAGTAGAACTAAGGTTGCCTATCCGTGCCATAGAACTAAGGTTGCCTATCCATGCCATAGAACTAATGTTCCCTCTCCATGCCATAGAACTAAGGCTGCTTATTTGTGCCTTAGAACTAAGGTTCCCTATCCATGCCTTAGAACTAAGGTTGCCTATCCATGCCTTAGAATAAGGTTGCCTATCCATGCCTTAGAACTAAGGTTCCCTCTCCATGCCATAGAACTAAGGTTCCCTATCCATGCCTTAGAACAAAGGTTGCCTATCCATGCCTTAGAATAAGGTTCCCTATCCATGCCTTAGAACAAAGGTTGCCTATCCATGCCTTAGAATAAGGTTGCCTATCCATGCCTTAGAACTAAGGTTGCCTATCCATGCCTTAGAACTACTATCCATGCATTTTGTAACGGAACCGGACCCCGAATGCACTAGGGTATTTCCGTTAGACTCCCGCTTCCCTGTCCGAACACAGATCCACGGACACCACCGCTGACCAAACAAGGCTAGACGACACCAGTCTGTAAAGTCTCTTTATTTGAAACTCGAACTGGCTTTTTATACACTCAGGGGACAAATCCCCCCTCCCTGCATAATGACACAGGGCGGGGCAATCTATACTTAGCAACAAGAGACACACACCAGCAGACAGTCCTATCAGGAGGGCTGCTGGAAACACCCCCCACCAAGCCAATACACAAACACATACATCCCATAATAGTTTGCTCCCAAGCAAGACACACAATAGAACAATGGGACCACATGGCAGTAAACAAAGAACAACCCCCACACCAATATTAGAATATTTCACCCTGTACCTCTAACAAGCACAGGGTGACTTACACATAATAGGGATATGGGGAGCTGAGACAGGGGTCTCCCCACCCCTCCAAAGGGGGCTGTGTTCCATGGGTCCCCCACCCAAAGTGACTCCCATCACACCTTAGAACTAAGGTTGCCTATCCATGCCTTAGAATAAGGTTGTCTATCCATGCCTTAGAACTCCTATCCATGCCTTAGAACTAAGGTTGCCTATCCATGCCTTAGAACTCCTATCCATGCCTTAGAACTAAGGTTGCCTATCCATGCCTTAGAGATAGGTTTGCCTATCCATGCCGTAAAACTAAGGTTGCCTATCAATGCCATAGAACTAAAGTTGCCTATCAATGCCTTAGAACTAAGGTTGCCTATCCATGCCTTAGAATAGGGTTGCCTATCCATGCCTTTGAACTAAGGTTGCCTATCCATGCCTTCGAACTAAGGTTGCCTATCCATACTGTACAACTAATGTTGCCTATCCACGCTGTTGGACTAAGGTTTTCTATCCATGCCGTAGAGCAAAGGTTGCCTATCTGTGCCATATAACTTAATTTCCATGCAGTTTGGATGGACTAACAGCCATGCATTTTATTTAAAATAAATAGAACCCTTTAGAGTGTTACTAAAGGATAACTTTTGAATTAAACTAACAATCATGTTGTATTTACCTGCTCTGTAGTTACACCCCTGATTGGCAGTACTGATTCACTGCTGGTGTGCGAGAAATAACAGCATTAGTGAGATTTATCCGATGCCTAAATCTCAGGAAGGTTCATGAGTCCCTGCCATGAAAACCTGTACTACTTCATGTTTTAATTACTGGATAAACGTGTAGTTAAAGTACAGGGACCCTTTTGATCGATTGTACTTTGTGATTTTAGCAGCTCCCCAATCTGTTTGATCTGGAGCAGGGGCGGACTGACCATTTGGAAACTCAGGCACTGCCGAGGGCCCGGGGTCAGTAGGGGGCCCCATGAGATGCCCCTGGTACCTTTTTCATAGACTTTTTTGAGTTTGGGCAAGGACACAGGGGTCCCGTTATCCCCTATTGCCCTGGGGCCCCATGAGTTGTCAGTCCTCCCCTGATCTGGTGTAACTCCTTAAAGGGAAGCTTCCCTCCTGGCTAGGGGAAAAAGGCAGGCGGCGGCGCGTTCTGCTCCCTCGATCATCCGCTTTGGAGATGTCTTTGGCTTCGGAATTCCTCTGTGTAGGATTTCCTGCCTCACGTGACTTCTCAGCTGCTCACCCCGGAGAAACCCCAGCGAGTATTGTGTCTGATTTGCTTTTCCAATTTCACTTGGCAAGAGGCCTGTGAGCGAGCACAGCTATTACCTCCCCTGCAAGAGCCGCTCGCTTCCCTGATTGTCAGTCGCTGTTCACTTGCAGCATGCAATGTTTCCCCAACCAAGCATCGACTGCTGGGAGTCGCGGCGAGCATCCAGAGCTTTGGGTTATTAAGAAAATTCTGTGTGTCTGTGTTTTCACATATATTTATATGTGTAGGTGTGTTTATGTATTTGTGTATGTGTGTTTATTTTTATATATATATATATATATATATATATATATATATATATATATATATTCTTTTATGGGTATTTATTGTATTTTTCTGCATGTGTTTGCTTTTTTTATTTATGTGTTTATATGTATAACTGTGTTTGTTTATATGTTTATATGTGTATTTATGTTTCTGTATGCTTGTTTATATGTTTGTTGTGTGCGTTTATACTGCATATGTGTGTGTGCTTGTTTATGTGTTTTTGCATATTTTTATATTTGTGTATGTAAACAAAGCTGGCCACGCATGTTACAGTCTGATTGTACAACTTCCCTACTGCTGCCATATATAATACTATAAGAAACAGGATCAGTTAATAAAAGAAAAATGACCTTTTTCAGGTATTGATTACTTTAATCTGCAATTTCAATCAACAAGCAATTGTTTCCTACAATAAGAAGTGATCTGTCCTGAGGAAAATCCAAATTCAGCGAAGGGGTTCTAGCTTTGTTGTAACTATGTATTTATCTGTCTGACCCTCTGACACTTAAGACTTTTTGGTGTACCTAATTTAGAATTTTTTTTGACCCCCCCCCCCCAACTCATTACGTTTTGAAATACACAGCATCTGAGAATATGAACACTGCCTGGCTCTGCGTGGGCGAGGCAGTTAACTGATATGGAAGACTGGGAAAGGGAGGAAGAGTGGGAATTCAGACCCGTTTTGCAAAATTACACTTACCTTTAAACAGAGCAAGAATATTGGCATTGTGGGCTCTGCGTGGGCAGGCCGGAAGTTGATGTTTAGGACAGGTAAAGGGGGGTGGGTGGGAATTCAGATTTGTTTTGTAAGATTACACTTGCTCTTTAAACATAGAAAACATATTGTCATTGTGGGTACTGCATGGGTGGGAAAGTAAGTTGATATTATAAACTGGGAAAAAGCGGTGGGAGGGAATTCAGATTCTGTTTTGTAAGATTAAACTTGCTCTTTAAACATAGAAACTATATTGTCATTGTAGGCTCTGTGTGGGTGGGGCCATAAGTTTATACTGAATACAGGGAAAGGGGGTTGGGAGCTATTTCAGATTTGTTTTGTAAGACTACACTTACCCTTTAAACATAGAAAACATATCGTCATTCTGGACTCTGCATGGGCAAGGCAGTAAGTTGATATGGAAGACTGGGAAAGGGAGGCAGAGTGGGAATTCAGATCCATTTTTCAAGATTACCCTTACCCTTTAAACAGAGCAAGAATATTGTCATTGTGGGCTCTGCGTAGGCGGGCCAGAAGTTGATGTTGAGGACAGGTAAAGGGGGGTGGGTGGGAATTCATATTTGTTTTGTAAGATTACACTTACCCTTTAAACATAGAAAATATATTGTCATTGTGGGTTCTGCGTGGGCAGGACAGTAAGTTGATATAGACTGGGAAAGAGGGGTGGGAAAGAATTCAGATTCTGTTTTGTAAGATTACACTTACCCTTTAAACATAGAAAACATATCGTCATTCTGGACTCTGCATGGGCAAGGCAGTAAGTTGATATGGAAGACTGGAAAAGGGAGGCAGAGTGGGAATTCAGATCCATTTTTCAAGATTACCCTTACCCTTTAAACAGAGCAAGAATATTGTCATTGTGGGCTCTGCGTGGGCAGGCCAGAAGTTGATGTTGAGGACAGGTAAAGGGGGGTGGGTGGGAATTCAGATTTGTTTTGTAAGATTACACTTACCCTTTAAACATAGAAAATACATTGTCATTGTGGGTTCTGCGTGGGCGGGACAGTAAGTTGATATAGACTGGGAAAGAGGGGTGGGAGGGAATTCATATTCTGTTTTGTAAGATTACACTTACCCTTTAAACATAGAAAACATATTGTCATTCTGGACTCTGCATGGGCAAGGCAGTAAGTTGATATGGAAGACTGGGAAAGGGAAGAAGAGTGTGAATTCAGATCCATTTTTCAAGATTACCCTTACCCTTTAAACAGAGCAAGAATATTGTCATTGTGGGCTCTGCGTGGGCGGGCCAGAAGTTGATGTTGAGGACAGGTAAAGGGGGGTGGGAATTCAGATTTGTTTTGTAAGATTACACTTACCCTTTAAACATAGAAACTATATTGTCATTGTGGGCTCTTTGTGGGTGGGGCCATAAGTTTATAATAAAGACAGGGAAAGGGGGTTGGGAGCTAATTCAGATTTGTTTTGTAAGATTACACTTACCCTTTAAACATAGAAAACATATTGTCATTGTGGGTTCTGCGTGGGCGGGACAGTAAGTTGATAATATAGACTGGGAAAGAGGGGTGGGAGGGAATTCAGCTTCTATTTTGTAAGATTGAAGAAGTTGATGTTGAGGACAAGTAAAGGAGGGTGGGTGGGAATTCAGATTTGTTTTGTAAGATTACACTTACCCTTTAAACATAGAAAATATATTGTCATTGTGGGTTCTGCGTGGGCGGGGCAGTAAGTTGATATTATAGACTGGGAAAGAGGGGTGGGAGGGAATTCAGCTTCTATTTTGTAAGATTACACTTACCCTTTAAACATAGAAAACATATTGTCATTCTGGACTCTGCATGGGCGGGGCAGTAAGTTGATTGGGAAAGGGGGGGTGGATGGGAATTCAGATTTCTTTTGTAGGATTACACTTACCCTTTAAACACATAAAGCCTAATGCCATTATAGCAAATGAAAAAAGGTGAAAAAAAAAAATATCCATACATTTTTGTTACACTTACTATCATAATTCTTTCCCTTAATATTTTCAGTGTCGGGAGGAGTTCTAAATAATTGCTAGGAGCAGCTGTTTTCCAAATATGTTGTTTGAATAGATAGAGGTAATGTTAATGCCTCCCTAGAGACCCGGTGCGCGTATGACGGTCTAAGTGAAAGATAAATTATTATAGCGCACGGCTTCTATATTTTTCTACCTGTGTGTGTTTAGGAAGAAAAAAAAAAAAAAAAAAACAGAGAGAGGAAAAATAAATGTTCGTGTTACCGCTAATGGCAAAACGATTCAACGCATCGAAGAAAAATAATGAAACAAAGACTGATTATGAAAATGTTACATTTAGGCTAGCTGTGAAAACAGAGATTTCTTTACTTGCGTTGCCCGAAGTGATCTATTTCCTCTTTTGTGTTCCACGCGGATCCAGAAATACTCCCCTAATTAGCATAGAGTGCCAACGGCACAGTACGCCAATAACGCGCTGACATTAGGAATGGGGAAGGGCGAGCGGGCAAAACTGGTGGAGAGTCCGGCTAAGTATTTGTATTTGGAATACGATTGGAAAGCGACGGTTAATGGGGTTGTGTAGATAATGACATCATTGACCGGGTGGACTTGGGCAATGTCGAGGAACGTAGGTTGTAATGGTGGCCACCAGGAGGACCACAACACACCATAATGAATGGGTGACGTGAAAATTCAGCCTGCTTGTATCTATAGGTAGGTATAAATGATACACGTTATTTTAGGTTTTCAATCGTTACTACATCATTATTATTTTTTTTAAGTACCTACATTTGTCCGATTATCAGCCTCACGGTCTCTGTACAGCAGAGGTACCATGTGAGAAGAAGAAGCAGTACTAGGAGCCAACCGGTGAATGTGTTTTGCTGATAGCAGGAGAGAGCAGAGTGATAGAGAGATGAACTCATCACTGTGCTGCTTCTCATTTCACTGTGCAGTAATAGTTCCCTCCCCCGAGGGGCTTTCCCAATGTGTATTTTTTTTAATACTTACTTTTTGAGATGTCTTTAAGCCGGTCATATGACTTTCATGGTCCTACTTTCTGGCTCTGAGCAGTCCTCAATGATGCAAAGACACAGCGATGTTCTCTGGAGCATTGCATGTGAGTGCAAGATGCTGTGGTTACACTCCTCAGGGCCAGGTCCAGAGCACCCTGTACCCACAGGACGTCCTCAGTCTTTTAATACTTACCTTTTTCAGATGTATTTAGGCTGGTTGCATGATGGTCAGGGTCCTAATCTCTCTCTCTCAGGGGCGGACTGACAACTCATGGGGCCCCCAGGGAATAGGGGATCATGCGGCCCCTGTGTCCTTGCCCAAACTCAAAAAAGCCTATGAAAAAGGTACCAGGGGCATCTCATGGGGCCCCTTACTGACCCCCTGCCCTCGGGCAGTGCCCGAGTTTCCAAATGGTCAGTCCGCCCCTGCTCTCTCTCTCTCTCTCTCTATATATATATATATATATATATATATATATATATATATGATGGGGCACTGTTCCTCCCAGTAATACCAGTGATGGGGCACTATTCCCCCCACTGATACCAATGATGGGGCACTATTCCTCCCACTGATACCATTGATGGGGCACAATTCCTCTCACTGATACCAATGATGGGGCACTATTCCTCCCACTGATACCAATGATGGGGCACTATTCCTCCCACTGACACCAATGATGGGGCACTATTCCTCCCACTGATACCAATGATGGGGCACTATTCCTCCCACTGATACCAATGATGGGGCACTATTCCTCCCACTGATACCAATGATGGGGCACTATTCCTCCCACTGATACCAATGATGGGACACTATTCCTCCCACTGACACCAAAGATGGGGCAGAATTCCTCCCACTGACACCAATGATATGGCAGCATTCCTCCCACTGACACCAATGATGGAGCAGCATTCCTCCCACTGATACCAAAGATGGGGCACTATTCCTCCCACTGACACCAATGATATGGCAGCATTCCTCCCACTGACACCAATGATGGAGCAGCATTCCTCCCACTGATACCAATGATGGGACACTATTCCTCCCACTGATACCAATGATGGAGCACTATTCCTCCCACTGACACCAATGATGGGGCACTATTCCTCCCACTGATACCAATGATGGAGCACTATTCCTCCCACTGACACCAATGATGGGGCACTATTCCTCCCACTGACACCAATGATGGGACACTATTCCTACCACTGACACCAATGATGGGGCACTATGTATGTATATATATATATATATATATATATATATATATATTTATATTTATATATATTTATTGAAATATATTTTCAAATATATTGAATACGGCCAAAATTGTAGCATTTCAAATATATGTCAATATATTTGGGAAGAATATTTTTAAAACATATTTCAAATATATTTTTCTTCCATGTGGGTATGTATTACTGAATAGGCCCATAGCAGGCACATCTTGTAGGCAGTGTCTGATTTACCCACCAGCAGTTGTAAGCACACTGCCCCTTTGAAGACTCATACGATGCATTCAAGCACGTGGTCAAACGGCCGGCCGTGTGGTGCAGAAGTACGTTTGACTGCATCTGCATCTGTCTGGACAGACGTGATAAGGAAGTCATGGAATGCCACTTCAGATATCCAGTAATACGCAATACGATTGTTTTCACATCAGACAAAAAAAGAAGAAAAAAAAATCTTTCCTTCGCTTTATCTTCAAACGTACATCCATTAAACATCATCATACCCTGTAGAATTTTTTTTTTCCCAACTTCTTGTATCTAATTTTAGGGGTTGAAAAAGACATTAGAATGGATGGGTAGCTGGCTCGCTACTGTCGAATGTCTGATTCAACATCTGCTTTGTATTCCGTAATGAGTAACAAGCCACAAACAAACTCATATTTCAAACCTTGCGCTGCAAATCCATAAACTTCCGCACAGCCCTACCCGCTTAATAATTCCGAGGCGCTGCTGCCAACCAAATTTTTCTTAATGCACAGACATTTGCATATATTTTCTTGAATTTTATGGAAGAGTTCTTATGGAATGAAGATTTACTGGTCCTTTGGCACTAAAAATATGACATTTTATCATTCGTCGGAGCTTGGCTGTAGTCAACTTTCATTGTCTCTCTTTTTTGTTCTTAATTTGTTTTTTGTTCAGATTTTTTTTTTTTTGTTCACTTTAATGCAGATTGGTAGATGAAAGATCAGAACGGTTTTGAAGGGAACAGGTATGCAGCCGAGCTGAGGAACGCAGGTTGGCAGTGCAGGCAGAGCTTTTGATGGTTACTCATAATATAACCGGGGTATGTTTTCAAGGAGGTCTGGTGGGTCAATTTTGCAACTTTTTTTTTTTTTTGTACATCAGTTAGGTTCTGCTGCAAGCTGGTTTGACAACCGCCAGTGTCGAAGGGGCTTGGAGCTGAAAGCATTGGGTTTGCAGGAGTGAGATAAGATACATTTTTCTGGGCTATTTAACGTTTTCAGAGATCGGGAGACATCAAAAATCAAAAGTGCGTTTAAAGGAAGATAATCGATCAGGGCCAGAAGGCACGGGCATCATAGATGCCAAATCGGCAGAGGTGTTGTGTGGCTCGTGTCACCCAGCTTGTCTGCGACTTCCACTCCTGCGAGGGAACCTCTATAGAAGAAGTAACATTTATCGGTGTGATCCTAATCCTTTTCAAAGAGCTTTGCAACTCTTCTATAGACAGGTTACCCAAAAGGCAACAAAAAAAAAGCTGTGCAAATAGTGAAAAAGTGAAAAAATATTATTATTATACAGGATTTAAATAGCGCCAAAAGTTTGCTCAGCGCTTTACATTATGGTGGGAGACAATACACGAGACAGTACAGTAACAATACAAATTCAATACAAGAGGGATTCGAGGGCCCTGCTCCTTGGAGCTTACAATCTAGGAGGGAGGGGATAGAGGTACAAGAGGTAGTAACTGTGGGGGATGGACTGGTTGGAAGAGTAGAGGATTCCAGTATTAGTTGAGGGCGGGATAGGCTTCCCTGGAGAGATAGGTTTTCCGAGCGCGCCTAAAAGTCAGCAGAGTAGGCGATAGTCTGATGGATTGGGGTAGAGAGTTCCAGAGGATGGGGGACGCCCTGGAGATGAGCATGGGAGGAGGAGATAAGGGAGCTAGAGAGTAGGAGGTCTTGTGAGGAGCGGAGAGTACGGTTTGGGTGATATTTGGAGACAAGATTGGAGATGTAGTTTGGGGCATAAATAGCTAAATAGCTGCTGGCAAGACAATCAGGTCAACTGTATACAAATATTGTAAATAAATTGCCGCGCTCAAATGTCACAACATATAAGTGATAACATAAATGAGTTCAAATGTAGAAATAAAGTGTTGTGAACCATGTAGTAGATCACCACATGTCTTCAATATGATTAGTGCTCCACCAACACAAAATGGTAGGACTCTTACTAGAACATATGGACCCTTATAAAAGAGTCACAAACGCTTGAGAATCCAAAAATCCCTCAGAATTGGAAGAAGTGAAATCATGGTATTGGATAGAAGTATCAGTGTAAACTATAGGTAAGGCCAATTCAGTCCAAGTAGAAGAAAACTTTTTAAATTGCTCACAGTGGTCCGATACTTTATATACCAATTCCTCAGCTTCCTCAGGACGTTGGACTGTACTGAGCCATTCTTTTGTGGTTTCCATAATGGTGGTATTAAGCTCTTTACAACATCTAAAAGGTGAGCTATTGGAGACCTCATCGATCAACATCGGAGTGGCAGGGAAAAGGATTATCATCTAGGAGGGCGTATTGTAAAGCCTTGGCTATCAACTCTCTCACCAGAAAGGTCTAATTTAAGGACATTCCCACCACAGATGTAAAACATGTACCCCTCAAAGCTTACATTTTGACTGGAGTATGCCTTTTGGGCAACCTTACTGTATAAATAAATTGCTGCGCCCAAATGTCACAACTGAGAAATGGTCACAACCGTATAAGTGATAAAATAAATGAGTCCAAATGTAGAAATAAATAGTCCCAATGTTATGAACCATGTAGTAGATCACCACGTGCCTTCAATATGATTAGTGCTCCACCACCAGAAAATGGTAGGACTCTTACCAGAACATATGGACCCTTATAAAAGAGTCACAAACGCATGAGAATATAGCCACTGAATCCCTCAGAGTAAGTTCCCAGGTATTCTCATGAGATTATGAATAGAGAGGAATTGAAGGTGATACTTCTATCCAGTACCATGATTTAACTTCTTCCAATTTTGGGGGATTAGGTGGATATATTCTCATGCGTTTGTGACTCTTTTATAAGGGTCCATATGTTCTGGTAAGAGTCCTACCATTTTCTGGTGGTGGAGCACTAATCATATTGAAGACACGTGGTGATCTACTACATGGTTCATAACATTGGGACTATTTATTTCTACATTTTTTTTATCACGTATACGGTCTCAGTTGTGACATTTGGGCGCAGCAATTTATTTATACAGTAAGGTTGCTCAAAAGGCATACTCCAGTCAAAATGTAAGCTTTGAGGGGTACATGTTTTACATCTGTGGTGGGAATGTCTTTAAATTAGACCTTTCTGGTGGGAGAGTTGATAGCCAAGGCTTTACAATACGCCCTCCTAGATGATCATCCTTTTCCATGTCACTCCAATGTTGATCGATGAGGTCTCCAATAGCTCCCCTTTTAAATGTTGTAAAGAGCTTGATACCACCATTATGGAAACCACACAAGAATAGCTCAGTACAGTCCAACGTCCTGAGGAAGCTGAGAAATTGGTATATAAAGTATCGGACCACTGTGAGCAATTTCAAAAGTTTTCTTCTACTTGGACTGAATTGGCCTCACCTATAGTTTACACTGATACTTCTATCCAGTGCCATGATTTCACTTCTTCCAATTCTGAGGGATTCTGTGGATTCTCATGCGTTTGTGACTATTTTATAAGGGTCCATATGTTCATTGATGTTATCACTTATACGGTTGTGACAGAATTCTCAGTTGTGACATTTGAGCGTGACAATTTATGTATAAGATTACCCAAAAGGCATACTCCAGTCAAAATGTAAGCTTTGAGGGGTACATTTTTTACATCTGTGGTGGGAATGACCTTAAAGTAGATCTTTCTGGTGAGAGAGTTGATAGCAAAGGCTTTACAATACACCCTCCTCCTCCTGGATGTTCATCCTTTTCCATGCCACTCCGATGTTGATCGATGAGGTCTCCAATAGCTTACCTTTTAAATGTTGTAAAGAGCTTGATACCACCATTATGGAACCCACACAAGAATGGCTCAGTACAGTCCAAGGTCCTGAGAAAGCTGAGGAATTGGTATACAAAGTATCGGACCACTGTGAGCAATTTAAAAGGTTTTCTTCTACTTGGACTGAATTGACCTACAGTACAAGTAAATCATGGATGGGTCTCTGTTTTGCTTTGTGTCTCTTAAGGTTCTTGCAGTAAATTCAAGGAATTATTTAAAGCTCTGTAGTGTGTAGTGCGGGTCCAAAGACTATTTTTGGATTTATTGAAACTGCCAAAGACTGGCTAGACTTCAAGAGTTTTTTTTTATTTTTTTCCCCCTCTGTGGTGTCACAATGTTTGAGAATTAAAAATATGTGGAAACTGTTCTATATGTTACTTTCCTCTTCTTTTACAACGTCGTCTGAATTCTGAGGAAGGACTGAGAGTTCATTTTTGACTTTGTCTTCTGCTTCACCGCCATTTGTTTCTTGGCTCCTCTTTTTATAACTAAACAAAATGTTTTACATAGAAACTATTACAATTATAGGAAAACAATACAAGACTCTACAAATATACATACAAAGCATGCATACAATATACACATGCCCAAACTCTCTATCCTTCCCAACAAATTAACAAGCACAATGCATGCAATAAGTATACCAAACAGCTACTTTACTTGGGTTCTTCCTGGTGATGGAGTCTTCTTCCAGGATCCACCAGACTGCCTCTTGCTTCTGAGAGTCCTGAAAACAACTTTTCCTTTGTCTTCAAATTCATTTATTTATTTCAGGTACTTATATAGCGCTGTCAATTTACGCAACGCTTTACATATATATTGTACATTCACATCATTCCCTAACCCTCAAGGGGCGTACAATCTGAGGTCCCTAACTCACATTCATACATACACACACTAGGGCCAATTTAGATAGGATCCAATTAACCTACTAGCATGTCTTTGGAGTGAGGGAGGAAACTGGAGTACCCAGAGGAAACTCACACAGGCACGGGGAGAACATTTAAACTCCAGGCAGGTGGTGCTGTGGTTGGGATTCGAACCAATGACCTTAGTACTGCCAGGCGGAAGTGCTAAACATTTAGCCACTGTGCTGCCCATGCATGGCTTATTCAAGTTCTTTCCCTTCCCCCCATTTCCTGTACACCATTTCCTGTCCTGGGCTCACGAAGCAGTCCAACAAGTTCATCAGCACATAAATAGGCCTAGTTTCTAAACAATACATGGTCTTAAAAAAATTTTTTTTCCCATATTTATGCCATAAAAAATATCCATAGCAACAGTCTCAACCAGCATATTGTTGGCTCTAAATAGTTAACATTTTATCATTTGGTATTGGCTTTGAGATGTGTGACAACAGGAGGGTGGTTCTTTTCATTCTTCTATTCTTTCTTTTCTTTTCTTATGTCTTTGTCTATGTATTGGTAGCCTTACCCTTTCTGACCTTATGAAAGAGGACTTGTAACTTGGCATCGTGTTTCTTATATGGAATCTTACGTTATAATGGAATATCTGTGAACATATGCCTTGATGTGATTTATGTACGCTGGATTACACTAAATCCTCTCTGTATAGCACCTTTTTCTTGTTCCTTGTATTAATCAATAAATATAGATTTTGGAGAAAAAGAATGTAAGCTTTGGAATTCATATGGGAGCAAAGCCTACTTGTTCAAGGTGTCAGCTGACATCCAGGCATTACTGTAGTGGACCCAGTTTACCGAGATTCCTTTTGTTCACCATCTGGTGATCCAAAAACAGTTTATGACATGTAGGAAAGGGATTCCCAAACACGTCTTCAACATGCTGAAAGTCTACTGTATAAAACAGCTATTCTCAACTAAGGTTCCTTCAGAGGTGGCTAGGGGTTTCTTGGGCTGTGGCTGATTGACCTCCCAATTGAGGGTACCTGCATAGTTTCGGGGTCACAATGTAACCAGATATATGAAGCTAATGATCTTTTTAGCTGTCTGTAAGGATGGTGTTCTGACCACTATGTAAGGGGGGGACTCTTCCCACTAGCCACTAATGTAAGGGACATTTTTCCCTCTGAGGACAATTGAATTGGTTTTTGCAAGGGTTCTCTGTATTAAAGAGTTTCTCACAGCTACCAATTAGATTCAGACCTGCCTTGGAAATTTAATTTCAACTGGTGATGAGGCAGGCTGGTATGCTACATTGGGCAGAATTGCAGAACACCCACACTCCATTTGAAGAACTATGTGAATTTTGGTTGAAGCAGGTTACAGAAAACTCCTGTTAACCCCTTTCTGACCTTTATGTGCAGTGGCAAAATGGTGGGCTGTAACACCCATATGCCACACATATGCATCACTGAGCGGCTATTATTTATGTGCTGAGAGCATGCTTGCTGCATTCTTTCAGCACAACAGCAGTGCCTCTTCCATGAGTGAAAGAAGTATGAGTAGAGGGGCACTGGACTGGATTTTCACAAGTTATCAAAATGCGGACAAAGTCATTTCTTGGCCTGTATTTGGCAGCTCACCACAAAGACAGACCCATTACCAGGAGATGACATTCAGCCATATCGAGAAATCCAAGTGTGTTGCTATAGGTCAAAAAGAGCTCCAAATGAAAAATCTTTAGAGGTCCAAAGTCCTTCATATTCAATTGGTTACAAAAAGCAGGGCAAAAGATTTTTTCTGGGTTTCGGGGGCCACACAATCCTCCTTTATCAGACCTGGGTGAAATGGCAGAATGTTAAATGGACTCAAAAATACTCCTGCAGGCTGAGGATGTAATAAACGATCAGTGCTCAGTAGAAGTGCTCAGTGATCAATAGAAGTGGGAAGCTTGAGTAAATACAATGCTGCAGTCTGGGTCCATCATTGACTGATCTTGTTGAATGTCCCTCGTAGTCTCATCCTCAGGCTACAGCAGTCTTCCTGGGTGTCATAGTCATGGGGTCAGGAATGGAGACCAGTAGGTATAGCAGTAGAGAGACTTCCACTGACCATCGGGATAGGTATATAAAAAGGTCTACCTGGTGGATGACTGATCTTGTTGAATGTCCTTCGTAGTCTCATCCTCAGGCTACAGCAGTCTTCCTGGGTGTCATAGTCATGGGGTCAGGCATGGAGACCAGTAGGTATAGCAGTAGAGAGACTTCCACTGACCATCGGGATAGGTATATAAAAAGGTCTACCTGGTGGATGACTGATCTTGTTGAATGTACCTCGTAGTCTCATCCTCAGGCTACAGCAGTCTTCCTGGGTGTCATAGTCATGGGGTCAGGAATGGAGACCATTAGGTATAGCAGTAGAGAGACTTCCACTGACCATCGGGATAGGTATATAAAAAGGTCTACCTGGTGGATGACTGATCTTGAATGTCCATCGTAGTCTCATCCTCAGGCTACAGCAGTCTTCCTGGGTGTCATAGTCATGGGGTCAGGCATGGAGACCAGTAGGTATAGCAGTAGAGAGACTTCCACTGACCATTGGGATAGGTATATAAGCAGGTTTACCTGGTGGATGACGAGGACTCACCCCAGGTGTGGGGTCTAAGAACTAATCGGTTTTCATCAGAGCTCCTGTTGATGGAGATAGGTTTTGCTGCATGTTAGTACCAGGTCGCGGTCCTCAGGATTGCCTGCCCGGGTGGTGAGCAAGCCAGGGTCCAGTAATAGATATAGCAGGTAAGGAGCTAAGTAGTTGCAGGTTGGGATCATTGTTGAGGAACAAGACAAAGGTCGGTAACAAGTGTTAATGAAGATATGGAAAGCATAAGGAGTGACAAGAGCAAGATATTGACTGGATTGAGCACAATAATATGACAAACAGGGAGTGCAAAGGCAAGGCTTTAATAGGAATTTCCAGGAAAGAGCAAAGGGTTAAAGGTTCCAGACAAACAAGGTTCAAGATGGTATCAGTCAAGGAATTGTCCAGCATTCCTGGTGGCACAGCAAGAAGAGATATCACCAGACACAGCAGAGATTGCAGGTTCAGGCCCAGGTCCTGTCATTGGGTGTTTGAACACCACACTGTTGGATGGCCATTCCGTACTCTGCAGTCCAGAAGAAAGAAAACTCTGAACAACTTAAGTCCCACGACTGCAAATTCAAGTAAAAAGGAACTTTTTCTTTTAAATAAACCCATCTACAGCAGTCATGGGATCAGGCATAGAGACCAGTAGGTATAGCAGTGGAGAGACTTCCACTGACCATCAGGATAGGTATATAAGCAGGTCTACATGGTGGATGACGAGGACTCACCCCAGGTGTGGGGTCTAAGAACTAATCGGTGTTCATCAGAGCTCCTGATGATGGAGAAAGGTTTTGCTGCATGTTAGTACCAGGTCGCTGTCCTCAGGATTGCCTGCCTGGGTGGAGAGCAAGCCAGGGTCCAGTAATAGATATAGCAAGTAAGGAGCTAAGTAGTTGCAGGTTGGGATCAATCAGAAGCATTGTTGAGGAACAAGACAAAGGTCGGTAACAAGTGTTAACGAAGATATGGACAGCATAAGGAGTGACAAGAGTGAGATATTGACTGGATAGAGCACAATAATATGACAAACAGGGAGTGCAAAGACATGGCTTTAATAGGAATTTCCAGGGAGGAGCAAAGGTTTCAAGGTTCCAGACAAACAAGGTTCAAGATAGTATCAGTCAAGGAATTATCCAGCATTCCTGGTGGCACAGCAAGAAGAGACATTACCAG
Source organism: Staurois parvus (assembly GCF_062004578.1). Taxonomy (NCBI): domain Eukaryota; kingdom Metazoa; phylum Chordata; class Amphibia; order Anura; family Ranidae; genus Staurois; species Staurois parvus. The sequence goes on from NW_028318527.1 coordinate 362,277, forward strand.
ACACAGCAGAGATTGCAGGTTCAGGCCCAGGTCCTGTCATTGGGTGTTTGAACACTACACTGTTGGATGGCCATTGGGAAGAGTCCCACGTCACTCAGGCAGTGACACTGGAAAAGGGTCCCCCCTATTCTGCAGTCCAGAAGAAAGAAAACTCTGAACAACTTAAGTCCCACGGCTGCAAATTCAAGTAAAAAGGAACTTTTAGATAGTTTTTCTTTTAAATAAACCCATCTACAGTAATAGATATAGCAGGTAAGGAGCTAAGTAGTTGCAGGTTGGGATCAAGCAGAAGCATTGTTGAGGAACAAGACAAAGTTGGGTAACAAGTGTTACTGAAGATATGGACAGCATAAGGAGTGACAAGAGCGAGATATTGACTGGATAGAGCACAATAATATGACAAACAGGGAGTGCAAAGACATGGCTTTAATAGGAATTTCCAGGGAGGAGCAAAGGGCTCAAGGTTCCAGACAAACAAGGTTCAAGATAGTATCAGTCAAGGAATTGTCCAGCATTTCTGGTGGCACAGCAAGAAGAGATATCACCAGACACAGCAGAGATTGCAGGTTCAGGCCCAGGTCCTGTCATTGGATGTTTGAACACCGCACTGTTGGATGGCCATTGGGAAGAGTTCCATGTGACACTGGAAAAGGGACCCCCCTATTCTGCAGTCCAGAAGAAAGTAAACTCTGAACAACTTGAGTCCCACAACTGCAAATTCAAGTAAAAAGGAACTTTTAGATAGTTTTTCTTTTAAATAAACCCATCTACAGCAGGCAGTTAACATTTTCAGAAGTAGGTCAGCAACAGCAGCCCACACATAGTTCTGAGTAGCGGCGTACTTTAACCATTGGCCAAACAGCTAGTGGGAAAAAAACATACTTCTTCAAGCAGCGTCCTTCTGCCGCGGTACGTTTCCAATACAAATCACACTCCCGTCCCTTGTGCTGGGATTTATTTGATGCCATGAATAGAGAAGAACTGTAAATCTTCGGGTTGGCATGAAGTAAAATATTTTACACCTGAAAAATGTGTATCTCTTTCATGCATCCGATATAAGTGTGAATATTTAAAGGGGATTTATCATTCCAAGCTGAGGCTCCTCGAACAGACCTGACAGAGTTCCCGAAAGTGATAAAAGCACAGAAAAATATCCACACTGGCACCGAACAGATCTCCTCGGCTGCGGAATATTATTGAAGTGCTGAGTAATAACAACGCAAGAGAATTTGTTTGTAAAAAAAAAGAGAGAGAGCAAGAAAGCACGAGTTCAGTAACAAAGTATTGAGGCTGCTGAGGCTTGGTTGAAAGACTACAAAGGTCCGGGCCCGAGGGGCGAGACTGCTTGGTCGTGTCTTTTTATTTGCTTAAACATTTCATTCTTTTCTAAATTGTAATATATTGCAGCTTATCAATCCTTAGTTGTGCTGTTTTTTCCTATTTTTTCACCCAGTTATTCTACCATTAACACATTTCCTGTCCTAGGGTGACAACGCCCACTTACTTACCTTACAGTATCTATGTAGGAGCAGTGTTGTCACCCTAGAACCGGACTACAGAGCATCGCCTCCTTTCATCTTCAGTTTATTGTTAGGGTTTACATACATTTTATGCCTTAAAATATTGAAACAATGATAGACAGTCATTCCACACCTCACTGCTGCCAAGGTGCCCAATCGCTTCAGATGCCTAAACCCAGGAGCCCACTCCTGTCCTGCAAATGGGCCCCACACCTTTCACCTTATTTAGAGCACATATTGTGTTGTTCCACCTAGGGCCACCCTGTGACGTGTTTCACCCATCCAGGGCTTATCTCTACGGTTAGATCCAGCTTGGTTTATTTGACAGACACCACACATGGTATTGTTCCATCTTGGGCCAACCAGCGATGCATTTCACCCATTCAGGGCTTAGTTGTATTTCTACAGTTAGATCCGACTTGGTTTATTTGACAGACAGCACACCCTGCACTGTGCCATCCAGGGCCACCTTATGATGCGTTTCACCCTTCCAGGGCTTTGATGTATCTCTAGGGTTAGATCTGACTTGGTTTATTTGACAGACAGCACACTCTGTGTTGTTCCATCTAGGGCCACCTTATGACGCCTTTCACCCAACCAGGGCTTGGATGTATCTCTGGGGTTAGATCTGACTTCATTTATTTGACAGACAGCACACTCTGCTTTGTTCCATCTAGGGCCACCTTATGACGTGTTTCACCCTTCCAGGGCTTGGATGTATCTCTACGGTTAGATCCAACTTGGTTTATTTGACAGACAACGCACATGGCATTGTTCCATCTAGGGCCAGCCAGTGATGCATTTCACCTATTCAGGGCTTAGTTGTATCTCTAGAGTTAGATCCGACTTGGTTTATTTGACAGACAGCACACTCTGCTTTGTTCCATCTAGGGCCACCTTATGACGCGTTTCACCCATCCAGGGCTTGGATGTATCTCTACGGTTGGATCCGACTTGGTTTATTTGACAGACAACGCACACTGCATCATTTCACCCAGTACAGCCCCTGCCACGCGTTTCACCCATCTAGGGCTTAGTGGCATCTTTACAGGATGGGTGACACATGTTAAAGGGGCTTAATGAAACTACGCAGTATGTGCTGTCTATCAAATAAACGAGGTTGGATCTAATCGTACATCATAGCTGTACGTTCCTTTTGTTTGCAATGAGAACCTGATGTGTGCATAAAAATTACAAAATCATCAATTTCACCTTTTTTGGTGCTTTCCTTGAACAATATACTTATGCACTTTTTTTAATAGAACTTCAATTTGAGGTTCAATATTTGGTGTGCTGCCTATTTATCCAAATAAGCTATAATACAGTGTCGCCATTGGCCCTGCACCCCCAATGTAGGGTATGGTGGTGGGTGGATTGGACTGTAGGAGTAAGCACCTGGCTGGAGTTCTTTTTTTTTTTTCCTCCTTTGCCCAGTTCCTCTCCTTTCTCTATAGGTCCGAGTAAGGAGTATCAGAATAATATATACCCCAGTGGATTGTACTTCTGAGGGACAACGGAGTGCGATAAGTGGGCTTAAGTGAAGGGGGCGGGTGTGCGTCCCGACAGAAATGAAGTGAGGGAAAGTCTACCCAATAAGGCCAATGGGATCAATAAAAGCCTAACAAAGCTTCTTACCCACCCCCACTCTATCCCAGACACCCACTTGAAGAAACAAATCAGAATTGCTAGTAAAGGAAATTATTATTATTATTATTATTATTATACAGTATTTATATAGCGCCAAAGGGTATGCTCAGCGCTGTAGAGTAGCAAGGGGGACAGAACATGAGACAATACAGTAACAATACAATACACGAGGGGTTCGAGGGCCCTGCTCTTTCGAGCTTACAATCTAGGAGGGAGGGGAAGGTGGTACAGGAGGAGATGGCTGTGGGAGATGGAGTGGTGGGAGGAGTGGAGGAGGTTAGTTGTTAGGTGAGGTCGGGTGTTAGGTGAGGTTGGGGTAGGCTTCCCTGAAGAGGAGGGTTTTCAGGGTGCGCCTGAAGTTGAGGAGGGTAGGTGACAGTCTGATGGATTGGGATAGGGAGTTCCAGAGGATAGGGGAAGTCCTGGAGAAGTCCTGCAATCGGGCATGGGAGGAGGAGACCAGGGAGCTAGAGAGTAGGAGGTCCTGTGAGGAGTGGAGGGCACGGGTAGGGTAGTATTTGGGTATCAGGTCGGTTATGTAGTTTGGGGCGGCATTGTGAATGGCTTTGTAGGTCAGAGTTAGCAGTTTGAATTTGATGCGTTGGGCAATCGGGAGCCAATGAAGGGATTGGCAGAGGGGGGAGGCAGATGTGGAGCGGTTGGTGAGGTGGATGAGTCTAGCCGCTGAGTTCAGGATCGACTGGAGTGGGGATAGCGTTTGTTTGGGTAGGCCAGTGAGAAGGGAATTGCATTAGTCCAGGCGTGAGATGATGAGGGAGTGTACGAGTTGTTTGGTGGTGTCCGGGGTGAGAAATGTGCGTATCTTGGAGATGTTGCGGAGGTGGAGCCTGCAAATGGTAGATGTGCTTTCCCTGGAAAACCCTTGAATTTTTTAATTGTATGTATAGCTGATCATTAAACTGTTTATAAAGAATCCCCTCTAAATTGCCTATAAACTCTATTTATTTTGTTTTATGTGCTACATTTGAGAAGCCTTCCTCTCTGCGGCGTGGTAGGATAGTTATCCGCCGTTGTTGACTTTCCACACGTGTAGTTAAAACCCCTGACTTGACAAATGAGATGTGACCTTGAAGTAAATTTGCCTATTATCTAGGAGCTAGGCAAGCAGATATTAAAAATGGACTTCATTTATTTTATGAGGAGTTGGGGCATGTCAAGCTGCTTATAATTAGTAATAAACTTATCTTTGCTCCACTACTCTTTACACTGTTTGTATTTTTTATTGATGCCTCTGCGCTCACGTAACTATCATTCAGAGATGAGCGTATTGGAGTTATTTAGAGACTAGGTCTCGTAGCCTTGGCGGTTTAATTTCCCCTTGTAATGTAAATAAATTCTTCATTATTTTCTTGTTATTTTTTTGGCGTTCGCACCTTAAAGGGACATTCCACAAAAAAGGGTGATGACGGAAGGGAGAATATTGTAGCATGCCCTTATTTTTCATGTCCGTGACCCATTTCATTTAGACTCCGCTGGAGATGAGTCAACTTCTGAAAAGTGAAATTGGTTGTGGTATGGCCGGACTTCATAAAAATTTGCAAACCGGAAGATTTTACGGCGAGCATAAAGGAACGTTACCCTAAGTTTGTGGAACTTTGGTGTGCCTGGATCCAGTTTTCTGGCGCCAATAAACTTCAGTCCTTTCTGTGATAATTGGTACTTTGAGCGGTTCTTAGAGGTAATACACAACAGTGGTTGTTCCCATATCTGGATCTTTCTCTTCTCTTCTCTTCTCTTCTCTTCTCTTCTCTTCTCTTCTCTTCCCTTCCCTTCCCTTCTCTGTCCCCCTTCCCTTCCCTTGCCTCCCCTCCTCTTCTTTTCTCTTCTGTTCTCTTACCTTCCCTTCTCTTCTTTTCTGTGCTCTTCTCTTCCCTTCCTCCCTTCCCTCCCCTCTTCTTCTCTTCTTTTCCCTTCCATTCCCTTCTCTTCTCTTCCCTTCCTTCCTTCCTTCCTTCCTTCCCTCCCTCCCTCCCTCCCCTCCCCTTCTCTTCACTTCCCTCCCCTCCCCTTCTCTTCTCTTCACTTCCCTCCCCTTCTCTTCTCTTCCCTTTCCTTCTCTTCTCTTACCCTTCCCTTCACTTCTCTTCTCTTCTCTTCCCTTTCCTTCTTTCCCCTTCTCTTCTCTTCCCTTCTCTTCCTCCCTTCCCTTCCCCCTTTTCCTTCCCTTCTCTTCCTCCCTTTCCCTTACCTTCCCTTCTCTTCTTTTCTCTGCTCTTCTCTTCCCTTCCCTCCCCTCCCCTCTTCTTCTCTTCTTTTCCATTCCATTCCCTTCTCTTCTCTTCCCTTCCTCCCTTCCCTCCCCTTCTCTTCTCTTCCCTTCCTCTCTTCTCTTCTCTTCCCTTCCTCCCTTCCCTCCCCTTCTCTTCTCTTCCCTTCCTCTCTTCTCTTCTCTTCCCTTCCTCCCTTCTCTCCCCTTCTCTCCCCTTCTCTTCCCTTCCTCTCTTCCCTTCCTCCCTTCCCTCCCCTTCTCTCCCCTTCTCTCCCCTTCCCTTCTTTTCTCGTCTCTTCTCTTCCCTTCCCTTCCCTTCCCTCCCCTTCTCTTCTCTTCCCTTCTCTTCCTCCTTTCCCTTCCTCCCTTCCCTTCTCTTCCTCCCTTCCCTTCCCTTCTCTTCCCTTCTCTTCTCTCCAAATTCAGACTAAATCTAACATCATCCAAATTTTGGAATCCACTTTAGTCACTACATGAAAGTTTTGTCTGTGGGTCTTCCAAGACACATGTCCATCTACATTTTCACCTCTATAGAAATGTCAAATTTCCAATGAACTGGAGGGTCAAGTACCTGGCTTCTGTCCCCTAATGCAGGTTTTGTTTCCCTCACCACACTCCCTCTCCCCCTCCCCCTCCCCAGTACCAAAATATATCTATTCCTTGAAACAGCATAGAACCTATTGTCTGACATCTTTTGTTGGAATGTAAAGTTTTTATTGATGGCACTAAGTGGAAACGTGCCTAATAGTTGGTTTCAGGTGGTTCCTGTGTTAGACACTTAGCGATTGTCCACACAATGCGTGGTGACTGGTGTTCCTCTGCACTTGGTCAACACCAGTCATTGCAAGCGAAGCATAGGAATCAATTAAACATCATGTCGGCATATAAGTTCAAAACATTTAAAAAAGGTAAACTGTGTATCACGTACCTGGTGATGGAGGCCAATGGAGAGAAGGGGCTTCCCTTGCGGCTAAGTTCCGGACTCCCCCTGAGAGTGGGACAGCGGGAGTCAGGCCCAAAGTTGCACAGGTCACCTGTAGGAGTGCTGGTTGGTGGCCCACTCAGAAGCACAGCTGGTGCACGGAGATAGGTCTGCAGACAGGAGGCGCCTGTGCGTGGTATGCAAGCCCTTCTGGGATTTAGGTGTTTACTGGATAGCCGGTTCAAGCCAAGATCAGGTAGCAGGTGGGAATCAGAGCAGACGTAGTCAGATGGGATAGCCGAGGTCATACACAGAGGAGCGAGAGAGAGAGAGTATCCGTAAGCCAAGCCAAAGTCAGATTAGGGGTAAGGCAGAGTAGACAGGTCCAGGATCAAGCCGAGTCGGTAACAGGAGATCACAGGTCAAGTCACAGGAAACAGGAACAGGGCACGGGGAGCTAGAGATCATCCAGCAACTAGAGGAAGTGATGAGCCTCCTTATAAAGGCCATCTGGCACCAGACTGAGGCTGATGTGTACTTCTGCGGCCATGTAGAGTACTGGCAGAAATGCCAGATCTTCCAGAACTCCTGCCGTGGACAGGACCCTGACACTGTGTCTTGCGTCGTAACACCACTTCTTCAACACACAATGGACATTAACCTACATGCTGAAACAGATCAAATAAACATCCAGCTAGAGTGAATGGGCCTTTAAAGTAATAATGACTCTGAATATGAGTGAAATCCAAGAAACCAGCATGTTCATAAGGAGGTCAGAAATGGTAGCCTACATATTTTTTTTTTCAGGCGAGGTCTACTCAAAGTGTACAGCGTGCTCACCCCCAAAAGGGCCCTCTGATTTGCCACAGGTTCTTTTCCCGGATTAGTGCAGGGGAAGCCGGGCACACAGCAACAGCCACTCTCTTTAGCTCCATGATCAGTCTCTAGAGGGTTGTCTTTTTGAGATTTTTTTGCTGAATGAACTTGGATGGGATGCAGGGAGGTGTAGGATACTCCAGTAATACTGTACAGCAACATTGGTGCATAAGGGATAGTAACAGCTACCAATCACTAGGATCCTAGAATCAAGTCTGTCCTCACATTAACCCTGGATACTTGGATGCCTCCTTCCAATATCAGCCAGACATTCACCCGTGACCTCTTCAGGCCAGATTCCCAGTGAGAGCCTTTGATTAGCTCCAGATATTCTCAGAAAATTAGGCCCCCAGGCCCAGCACTAGTGCCCGAGGGCTCAAATGGTCAGTCCGCCCCTGCCCCCAGCTCTACCTTAGCAGGGACCTTGATATGCTCTTGTAAGAATTTCTATGGAAGTGCCCAAAAAGGCAGCAGTCCTTCAGGCTTGGAGCTTCTCCTCCTGAACAAGAGCAGGCGGCATCTCCAGACCTCAGACTATTTATGTACTCGCCAGCCACCTACTGGGCACCCCCATCCCACAGGGATTGGCGGAGACGACATAAATATTCAGGCTGCTTATTTTGCCTATCCAGCCCACTACATTCTGCAATCTTCCTTAGATTGTATGCCCCTTGAGGGTTAGGGACCTTAGATTGTACACCCCTTGAGGGTTAGGGACCTTAGATTGTACGCCCCTTGAGGGTTAGGGACCTTAGATTGTACACCCCTTGAGGGTTAGGGACCTTAGATTGTACGCCCCTTGAGGGTTAGGGACCTTAGATTGTACTCCCCTTGAGGGTTAGGGACCTTAGATTGTACGCCCCTTGAGGGTTAGGGACCTTAGATTGTACACTCCTTGAGGGTTAGGGACCTTAGATTGTACGCCCCTTGAGGGTTAGGGACCTTAGATTGTACGCCCCTTGAGGGTTAGGGACCTTAGATTGTACACTCCTTGAGGGTTAGGGACCTTAGATTGTACGCCCCTTGAGGGTTAGGGACTGATGTGAATGTACTATATATATGTAAAGCGCGGCGTACATTGACGGCACTATATAAGTACCTGAAATAAATAAATAAATCTTCCAGAAGACAAGGGGAGACAATCAAACCTACATCCAGAGAAGTCCAGAAGAGCACAACGCAATCACAAACTAACCAGGGCCGGATCTAGGGGGGTGCTAGGGTGGGTTGTGTCTCCCCCCAGATTTTAGCTGTGCCCCCCAGGTCTCTGAGAGTGTATCCACTGATCCATGAAGCAGTCTGATGCATACAGTTGATGTAAGGAGGTACTCTGATGGGGACAATCCATGTAAGGCAGAACTTTGACAAAGGCACTGAATGTATGGGGGTACTCTGATGAGGACAACGGATGTAAGGGGGCACTCTGATGAGGACAACGGATGTAAGGGGGCACTCTGATGAGGATACCGAATATAAGGGGGCACTCTGATGAGGATACCGAATAAAGGGGGCACTCTTATGAGGATACCGGATGTAAGATGAGGATACCGAATATAAGGGGGCACTCTGATGAGGATACCAAATATAAGGGGGCACTCTGATGAGGATACCGGATGTAAGGGGGCACTCTGATGAGGAAACCGAATATAAGGGGGCACTCTGATGAGGATACCGAATATAAGGGGGCACTCTGATGAGGATACCAAATATAAGGGGGCACTCTGATGAGGATACCGAATATAAGGGGGCACTCTTATGAGGATACCGGATGTAAGATGAGGATACTGAATATAAGGGGGCACTCTGATGAGGATACCAAATATAAGGGGGCACTCTGATGAGGATACCGGATGTAAGGGGGCACTCTGATGAGGATACCGAATATAAGGGGGCACTCTGATGAGGATACCGAATATAAGGGGGCACTCTGATGAGGATACCGAATATAAGGGGGCACTCTGATGAGGATACCAAATATAAGGAGGGCACTCTGATGAGGATACCGAATATAAGGAGGGCACTCTGATGAGGATACCGAATATAAGGGGGCACTCTGATGAGGATACCAAATATAAGGGGGCACTCTGATGAGGATACCGGATGTAAGGGGGCACTCTGATGAGGAAACCGAATATAAGGGGGCACTCTGATGAGGATACCGAATATAAGGGGGCACTCTGATGAGGATACCGAATATAAGGGGGCACTCTGATGAGGATACCGAATATAAGGGGGCACTCCGATGAGGATACCGGATATAAGGGGGCACTCCGATGAGGATACTGAATATAAGGGGGCACTCTTCCCATTGTTTGGTATTTTTGTTTAGGTGTTTTTGAGTTTCTTAAAGAAAAAAGGTTATAAATAAATAAAATAAAATGAATAAAATAAAAAAATTTAAATAGTCCAAAATAACTATCCAAAAATGAGTGTCCAAATAATAATAAAGATATTTGGACATTCATATTTGGATAGTTATTTTGGACTATTTAAATTTTTTTATATTATTTATTTATATTTTATATTGTTTGGTATTTTGGTTGAGGGGTTTTTGAGTTTCTTAAAGTGAAAAGGTTATGAATAAATAAATAAAATAACATGAATAAAATAAAAAAAATTAAATAGTCCAAAATAACTATCCAAAAATTAGTATCCGAAATAATAATAAAGATATTTGGACACTCATTTTTGGATAGTTTTTTTGGACTATTTAAATTTTTTTATTTTATTTTATTCATTTTATTTTATTTATTTATATTTTTTGGTATTTTGGTTTAGGGGTTTTTGAGTTTCTTAAAGAGAAAAGGTTTTAGCAAAAATTGACATTTTACTTTCTGCCCCAATGTTGGGGAGACACTTTTTCTGCTTTTTGTTTTTCATCAGAAACGCTTTATTCCACAAGAGCGGCCGGGGAAGATTCATGGCTGCAGACCGAGCGCCTACGAAGAGCCACGCCTACACTCTCTGTATTGGGATGGAGTTTATATATGAGTAACATATATTATTCACTTCTATTGATCTGCCGAGGCGATCAATATGGACTGCTAAGCATACAGATTCAGCTCCGTCCTTCCCTTTATCTTACATGAGGTAGAGAACAAGAACGTCAATAGCCACAACTTTTCACATGTAGATATCGCTTTATCACTTCCCTGCTACATGGAAGGCCCAACCGGCCCGTTTGACCTTTCAGCGCGCCTACTCTTTTGTCTTCTAACAGCTGAATATTGACCTTAGTTGAAGGATTGAATCTTTAGGGTCTTCTTGTATATTTTTGTTATTTTTTTTTTTTTTTTAGATTTAGTTTCTTAAGCTTTTTTATATATTTTTTTATATTTTTTTTTATTTATTTATCTTTATTGCTTTTATTTTTTTTATAGTTTTTTTTGTGTGTCGTTTTCACTTTTTGTATTTTTTTATTTTGCAACGTAGATCAGCCAAGCACAAAGGAAGCAATGGTTTAAATCAATAACACACACTGGTAGGATTTGCAAAAAAAGATTTCACAGACATTATTTTAAAAAATAAACATTAAAAGTTTTTTTTTTAGGTTTCGTTTCTTAAGCTTTTTTATATATTTTTTTTTATTTATCTATCTTTATTGCTTTTATTTTTTTATAGTTTTTTTTTTGTGTGTCGTTTCCACTTTTTGTATTTTTTTATTTTGCAACGTAGATCAGCCAAGCACAAAGGAAGCAAATATATCTGCCCCTCGTGACCACAGTTAGTTACAAGCAATGGTTTAAATCAATAACTCACACTGGTAGGATTTACAAAAATAAATTTCACATACATTATTTTAAAAAATAAACATTAAAAGTTTTTTTTTAGGTTTCATTTCTAAAGCTTTTTTATATATTTTTTTATTTATCTATCTTTATTGCTTTTATTTTTTTATAGTTTTTTTTTGTGTGTCGTTTTCACTTTTTGTATTTTTTTATTTTGCAACGTAGATCAGCCAAGCACAAAGGAAGCAAATATATCTGCCCCCCGTGACCACAGTTAGTTACAAGCAATGGTTTAAATCAATAACACACACTGGTAGGATTTACAAAAATAAATTTCACATACATTAATTTAAAAAATAAACATTAAAAGTTTTTTTTTTAGGTTTCATTTCTAAAGCTTTTTTATATATTTTTTTATTTATCTATCTTTATTGCTTTTATTTTTTTATAGTTTTTTTTTGTGTGTGTGGTTTTCACTTTTTGTATTTTTTTATTTTGCAACGTCGATCAGCCAAGCACAAAGGAAGCAATGGTTTAAATCAATAACACACACTGGTAGGATTTACAAAAAAAAAAAATTCACTACATTATTTTAAAAAATAAACATTAAAAGTTTTTTTTTAGGTTTCATTTTTTAAGCTTTTTATTTTTTTTTTTATTTATTTATCTTTATTGCTTTTATTTTTTTTATAGTTTTTTTTTGTGTGTCGTTTTCACTTTTTGTATTTTTTATTTTGCAACGTAGATCAGCCAAGCACAAAGGAAGCAATGGTTTAAATCAATAACACACACTGGTAGGATTTACAAAAAAAGATTTCACAGACATTATTTTAAAAAATAAACATTAAAAGTTTTTTTTTTAGGTTTCGTTTCTTAAGCTTTTTTATATATTTTTTTATATATTTTTTTTATTTATCTATCTTTATTGATTTTATTTTTTTATAGTTTTTTTTGTGTGTCGTTTTCACTTTTTGTATTTTTTTATTTTGCAACGTAGATCAGCCAAGCACAAAGGAAGCAAATATATCTGCCCCTCGTGACCACAGTTAGTTACAAGCAATGGTTTAAATCAATAACACACACTGGTAGGATTTACAAAAATAAATTTCACATACATTAATTTAAAAAATAAACATTAAACGTTTTTTTTTAGGTTTAATTTCTAAAGCTTTTTTATATATTTTTTTATTTATCTATCTTTATTGCTTTTATTTTTTTATAGTTTTTTTTTGTGTGTGTGGTTTTCACTTTTTGTATTTTTTTATTTTGCAACGTCGATCAGCCAAGCACAAAGGAAGCAATGGTTTAAATCAATAACACACACTGGTAGGATTTACAAAAAAAAAAATTCACTACATTATTTTAAAAAATAAACATTAAAAGTTTTTTTTTAGGTTTCATTTTTTAAGCTTTTTATTTTTTTTTTATTTATTTATCTTTATTGCTTTTATTTTTTTTATATTTTTTTTTGTGTGTCGTTTTCACTTTTTGTATTTTTTATTTTGCAACGTAGATCAGCCAAGCACAAAGGAAGCAATGGTTTAAATCAATAACACACACTGGTAGGATTTACAAAAAAAGATTTCACAGACATTATTTTAAAAAATAAACATTAAAAGTTTTTTTTTTAGGTTTCGTTTCTTAAGCTTTTTTATATTTTTTTTTATATATTTTTTTTATTTATCTATCTTTATTGCTTTTATTTTTTTATAGTTTTTTTTTTGTGTGTCGTTTCCACTTTTTGTATTTTTTTATTTTGCAACGTAGATCAGCCAAGCACAAAGGAAGCAAATATATCTGCCCCTCGTGACCACAGTTAGTTACAAGCAATGGTTTAAATCAATAACACACACTGGTAGGATTTACAAAAATAAATTTCACATACATTATTTTATAAAATAAACATTAAAAGTTTTTTTTTAGGTTTCATTTCTAAAGCTTTTTTATATATTTTTTTATTTATCTATCTTTATTGCTTTTATTTTTTTATAGTTTTTTTTTGTGTGTGTGGTTTTCACTTTTTGTATTTTTTTATTTTGCAACGTCGATCAGCCAAGCACAAAGGAAGCAATGGTTTAAATCAATAACACACACTGGTAGGATTTACAAAAAAAAAAATTCACTACATTATTTTAAAAAATAAACATTAAAGGTTTTTTTTTAGGTTTCATTTTTTAAGCTTTTTATTTTTTTTTTATTTATTTATCTTTATTGCTTTTATTTTTTTTATATTTTCTTTTGTGTGTCGTTTTCACTTTTTGTATTTTTTATTTTGCAACGTAGATCAGCCAAGCACAAAGGAAGCAATGGTTTAAATCAATAACACACACTGGTAGGATTTACAAAAAAAGATTTCACAGACATTTTTTTAAAAAATAAACATTAAAAGTTTTTTTTTTAGGTTTCGTTTCTTAAGCTTTTTTATATTTTTTTTTATATATTTTTTTTATTTATCTATCTTTATTGCTTTTATTTTTTTATAGTTTTTTTTTTGTGTGTCGTTTCCACTTTTTGTATTTTTTTATTTTGCAACGTAGATCAGCCAAGCACAAAGGAAGCAAATATATCTGCCCCTCTTGACCACAGTTAGTTACAAGCATTGGTTTAAATCAATAATACACACTGGTAGGATTTAAGAAAAAAAATTTCACATACATTATTTTAAAAAATAAATATTAAAAGTTATTTTTAGGTTTCGTTTCTTAAGCTTTTTTATATTTTTTGAATTTTTTTTTTTATCTATCTTTATTGCTTTTATTTCTTTATAGTTTTTTTTTGTGTGTGGTTTTCACTTTTTGTATTTTTTTATTTTGCAACGTCGATCAGCCCAGCACAAAGGAAGCAATGGTTTAAATCAATAACACACACTGGTAGGATTTTTTATATAAAAAAAATTTCACATACATTATTTAAAAATAATAAACATTAAAAGTTGAACTTTAGGCAGCTCTGTAGTTATTAATGACTTGCCCTCCAGAAGATTATTATTATACAGGATTTATATAGCACCAACAATTTGCTCAGCACTTTGCAAATGAAAGCTCGTAAGAGCTTACAATCCAGGGGATAGAAAGGAGCGTGCTGATAGGAGGAGAGAGCAACGTGACAGAGAGATGAGCTTATCAGTGTGCTGCTTCTCTTTTCACTGCCCAATCACAGGCTGGGGAGGGACACAATTTGTATGTGTTACTAAAGGCAGAAGTTTTTTTTTTCATCTTAATGCAAGGTAAAAAAGCTTCTATACGTATGCAACTGCCTCTCGCCCCTCGCCCAATTGTGCGCTGGGAACGGGAGCAGAGGTCCTCTCCACTCTCTCCCTCCTCATTGGCTCATAGGCAGCAGGGGGAGCCATTGGCCAGTGAAGAGGAAGCAGGAGGCGGAGTCTTGTCACACTGTATATCAATGGACACACAGAGCTGGTTTGGGAGTGAGCACTCACTAGTGCCCCCATAGCAAGAGGCATGCTATAGTGGCACTCAGAGGGAGGAAAGAGCGGATTGGGTAAGGGTTAGTGACTAGTGCCCCCATAGAAATAGGCATGCTATAGGGGCACTCAGAGGGGGGAAAGAGCGGATCGGGTAAGCAATAGTGACTAGTGCCCCCATAGCAAGAGGCATGCTATAGGGGCACTGAGAGGGAGGAAAGAACAGATCAGGTAAGGGTTAGCGACTAGTGCCCCCATAGCAAGAGGCATGCTACAGGGGCACTCAGAGGGAGGAAAGAGCGGATCGGGTAAGCGATAGTGTATTCAATTTTCCTTACAATAAACAACCAGTTAACCCTTGCCGTGTGGGTGCAGCCCAACTACAAGGGCTGCACCCATACTTACTTGAGCCCAGTCTCCATTGTGCGCTGGGAACGGGAGCAGAGGTCCTCTCCACTCTCTTCCTCCTCATTGGCTCAGAGGCAGCAGCGGGAGCCATTGGTCAGTGAAGAGGAAGCAGAAGGCGGAGTCTTGTCACACTGTATATCAATGGACACACAGAGCTGTTTTGGGAGTGAGCACTCACTAGTGCCCCCATAGCAAGAGGCATGCTATAGGGGCACTCAGGGAGGAAAGAGTGGATCGGGTAAGGGTTAGTGACCAGTGCCCCCATAGCAAGAGGCATGCTATAGGGGCACTCAGAGGGAGGAAAGAGCAGATCGGGTAAGGGTTAGTGACTAGTGCCCCCATAGCAAGAGGCATGCTATAGGGGCACTGAAAGGGAGGAAAGAGTGGATCAGGTAAGGGTTAGTGACCGGTGTCCACATAGCAAGAGGCATGCTATAGGGGCACTCAGGGGGGGGAAAGAGCGGATCGGGTAAGCGATAGTGTATTCACTCTTCCTTACAATAAACAAGCAGTTAACCCTTGCCGTGTGGGTGCAGCCCGACTACAAGGGCTGCACCCATACTTACTTGAGCCCAGTCTCCATTGTGCGCTGTGAACGGGAGCAGAGGTCCTCTCCACTCTCTCCCTCCTCATTGGCTCAGAGGCAGCAGCGGGAGCCATTGGTCAGTGAAGAGGAAGCAGGAGGCGGAGTCTTGTCACACTGTATATCAATGGACACAGAGCTGTTTCAGGAGTGAGCACTCACTAGTGCCCCCATAGCAAGAAGCATGCTATAGGGGCTCTCAGAGGGAGGAGAGCGGATAGGGTAAGCGATAGTGACTAGTGCCCCCATAGCAAGAGGCATGCTATAGGGGCACTCAGAGGGAGGAAAGAGTGGATCAGGTAAGGGTTAGTGACTAGTGCCCCCATAGCAAGAGGCATGCTACAGGGGCACTGAGAGGGAGGAAAGAACAGATCAGGTAAGGGTTAGTGACTAATGCCCCCATAGCAAGAGGCATGCTATAGGGGCACTGAGAGGGAGGAAAGAGCAGATCTGGTAAGCGATAGCGACTGGTGCCCCCATAGCAAGAGGCATGCTACAGGGGCACTCAGAGGGAGGAACGAGAGGATCGGGTAAGCGATAGCGACTGGTGCCCCCATAGCAAGAGGCATGCTATAGGGGCACTCAGAGGGAGGAAAGAGCGGATCTGGTAAGCGATAGTGACTAGTGCTCCCATAGCAAGAGGCATGCTATAGGGGCACTCAGAGGGAGAAAAGAGGGGATCGGGTGAGCGATAGCGACCAGTGCCCCCATAGCAAGAGGCATGCTATAGGGGCACTCAGAGGGAGGAAAGAGGGGATCGGGTGAGAGATAGCGACTAGTGCCCCCATAGCAAGAGGCATGCTATAGGGGCACTGAGAGGGAGGAAAGAGCGGATCGGGTAAGCGACAGTGACCAGTGCCCCCATAGCAAGAGGCATGCTATAGGGGCACTCAGAGGGAGAAAAGAGGGGATCGGGTGAGCGATAGCGACCAGTGCCCCCATAGCAAGAGGCATGCTATAGGGGCACTCAGAGGGAGGAAAGAGCGGATCGGGTAAGCGATAGCAAGCAGTGCCCCCATAGCAAGAGGCATGCTATAGGGGCACTGAGAGCGAGGAAAGAGCAGATCGGGTGAGCGATAGCAAGCAGTGCCCCCATAACAAGAGGCATGCTATAGGGGCACTCAGAGGGAGGAAAGAGCGGATCGGGTAAGCGATAGCAAGCAGTGCCCCCATAGCAAGAGGCTTGCTATAGGGGCACTGAGAGGGAGGAAAGAGCAGATCGGGTGAGCGATAGTGTATTCACTCTTCCTTACAATAAACAAGCAGGTAACCCTTGCCGTGTGGGTGCAGACCGACTACAAGGGAGATTTTTCTGGTTTCCCGGAGTCCACATAGCAAGAGGCATGCTATAGGGGCACTCAGGGGGGGGAAAGAGCGGATCGGGTAAGCGATAGTGTATTCACTCTTCCTTACAATAAACAAGCAGTTAACCCTTGCCGTGTGGGTGCAGCCCGACTACAAGGGCTGCACCCATACTTACTTGAGCCCAGTCTCCATTGTGCGCTGTGAACGGGAGCAGAGGTCCTCTCCACTCTCTCCCTCCTCATTGGCTCAGAGGCAGCAGCGGGAGCCATTGGTCAGTGAAGAGGAAGCAGGAGGCGGAGTCTTGTCACACTGTATATCAATGGACACAGAGCTGTTTCAGGAGTGAGCACTCACTAGTGCCCCCATAGCAAGAAGCATGCTATAGGGGCTCTCAGAGGGAGGAGAGCGGATAGGGTAAGCGATAGTGACTAGTGCCCCCATAGCAAGAGGCATGCTATAGGGGCACTCAGAGGGAGGAAAGAGTGGATCAGGTAAGGGTTAGTGACTAGTGCCCCCATAGCAAGAGGCATGCTACAGGGGCACTGAGAGGGAGGAAAGAACAGATCGGGTAAGGGTTAGTGACTAATGCCCCCATAGCAAGAGGCATGCTATAGGGGCACTGAGAGGGAGGAAAGAGCAGATCTGGTAAGCGATAGCGACTGGTGCCCCCATAGCAAGAGGCATGCTACAGGGGCACTCAGAGGGAGGAACGAGAGGATCGGGTAAGCGATAGCGACTGGTGCCCCCATAGCAAGAGGCATGCTATAGGGGCACTCAGAGGGAGGAAAGAGCGGATCAGGTAAGCGATAGTGACTAGTGCTCCCATAGCAAGAGGCATGCTATAGGGGCACTCAGAGGGAGAAAAGAGGGGATCGGGTGAGCGATAGCGACCAGTGCCCCCATAGCAAGAGGCATGCTATAGGGGCACTCAGAGGGAGGAAAGAGGGGATCGGGTGAGAGATAGCGACTAGTGCCCCCATAGCAAGAGGCATGCTATAGGGGCACTGAGAGGGAGGAAAGAGCGGATCGGGTAAGCGACAGTGACCAGTGCCCCCATAGCAAGAGGCATGCTATAGGGGCACTCAGAGGGAGAAAAGAGGGGATCGGGTGAGCGATAGCGACCAGTGCCCCCATAGCAAGAGGCATGCTATAGGGGCACTCAGAGGGAGGAAAGAGCGGATCGGGTAAGCGATAGCAAGCAGTGCCCCCATAGCAAGAGGCATGCTATAGGGGCACTGAGAGCGAGGAAAGAGCAGATCGGGTGAGCGATAGCAAGCAGTGCCCCCATAACAAGAGGCATGCTATAGGGGCACTCAGAGGGAGGAAAGAGCGGATCGGGTAAGCGATAGCAAGCAGTGCCCCCATAGCAAGAGGCTTGCTATAGGGGCACTGAGAGGGAGGAAAGAGCAGATCGGGTGAGCGATAGTGTATTCACTCTTCCTTACAATAAACAAGCAGGTAACCCTTGCCGTGTGGGTGCAGACCGACTACAAGGGAGATTTTTCTGGTTTCCCGGAGTTGGGCTTTAACTCTCTACCTACATGTAGTCTTTGCCAGGATGCCCTCTAGTGGCCAAGTCAGCAACGGGCGATGACCTCTGGAACGACCTCCAGCCGCCCGCCGTGGGTTGTAAAGCGATGAAGTCTGACACATAAGTCGCACAGGCATCGTCAATCTGGAATTGGCAGCGAAAGGGAAGAATTATTGGCAGGGAAAGGAAACAGCATTATCGCGGAGCCGTTTGAAAACACGCGGGCGAGCCGTGCGAGGATAAACAGAGACGCTTTCCAAGTGAGGCCCAAGACTGAAATATGAAGGCTAATTCAATTCTATCGACAGAACGGCGAGGGGGGAATCTGCGCACTGTGCGGGAAAGCTGCTCGCAGTACATCTGCGTCTAGTTTGTGCTATTGCTATCATTAGCGCCGGCGAGCACCATTATTCCTCAAGTTATGGAAACGGAAACAAACAATGAGCTACGGAACAAGGAGAAGACTGTGCGGGACTCCGAGGGGTGGGAAGGCCACCAAGGCCCCAGCCTAAAGGCTCCAACAGACGGGGTGGGAGAACAAATCGAAAGATGAGCCTATGTCTATAGGCACTGTTAGGTCGATTGACTGTTTGTTTATATGTAGCGCCCCTCCTGGCCGGGGTAGAGGAAAGCTTGTCCCTGTTAGGTCGATTGGCCACTTATTTATTTGTAGCGCCCCTCCTGGCCAGGGTTAAGAAACACTTGCCTCTCTTAGGTCGATTGGCCACCTTTTTATTTGTAGCTCCCCTCCTGGCCGGGGTAGAGGAAAGCTTGTCCCTGTTAGGTCGATTGGCTGCTTATTTTTTGTAGCGCCCCTCCTGGTCGGGGTAGAGGAAAGCTTGTCCCTGTTAGGTCGATTGGCTGCTTATTTTTTGTAGCGCCCCTCCTGGTCGGGGTAGAGGAAAGCTTGTCCCTGTTAGGTTGGTTGGCTGTTTATTTATTTGTAGCGCCCCTCCTGGCCGGGGTAGACAAAAACATGCCTCTGTTAGGTCAATTGGCTGCTTATCTTTTGTAGCGCCCCTCCTGGCCGGGGTTAAGAAAGACTTGTCCCTGTTAGGTCGATTGGTTTCTTATTTATTTGTAGCGCCCCTCCTGGCCGGGGTAGAGGAAAGCTTGTCCCTGTTAGGTCGATTGGCTGCTTATCTTTTGTAGCGCCCCTCCTGGCCGGGGTTAAGAAAGACTTGCCTCTATTCGGTCGATTGGCCACCTTTTTATTTGTAGTGCCCCTCCTGGCCGGGGTAGAGAAACACTTGCCTCTGTTAGGCCAATTGACCGCTTACTTATTTGTAGCGCCCCTTCTGGCCGGGGTTAAGAAACACTTGCTTCTGTTAGGTCGATTGGCCACCATTTTATTTGTAGCGCCCCTCCTGGCCGGGGTAGAGGAAAGCTTGTCCCTGTTAGGTCGATTGGCTGCTTATTTTTTGTAGCGCCCCTCCTGGCCGGGGTAGACAAAAACGTGCCTCTGTTAGATCGATTGGCTGCTTATCTTTTGTTGCGCCCCTCTAGGCCGGGGTTAAGAAACACTTGGCTCTGTTAAGTCGATTGGCCGCCTTTTTATTTGTAGCGCCCCTCCTGGTTGGGGTAGAGGAACACTTGCCTCTGTTAGGCCAATTGACTGCTTACTTATTTGTAGCGCCCCTCCTGGCCGGGGTAGAGGAAAGCTTGTCCCTGTTAGGTCAGTTGGCTGCTTATTTTTTGTAGCGCCCCTCCTGGCCGGGGTACAGAAATACCAGGTTCGGTTTGTTCCAAAACTAAATTCGAATGAAATGTGCATTATACAGAGATCCGATTGCATCCAAATTTCCAAATGACAATAGTACGGAATTTAAACTAAACCTAAAAAAAAAAATCTGAAATTCGAATCGATTTCATCGAATTTGAATCGAAAATGTAATCAATTTTCAAAAACAAATCCGAAATATAAACATATTGCTGATTTGCATAGCCATCCCCTGAAATTCAAATTTTGAAAAGAATAGAATAGAATAGATAAAAATAGAGTAAAATGGAACAGAGTGGAATAGAAAATAAAAAAGAGAATAAAATAGAA